>NC_134361.1:229983427-230000927 GCF_048569485.1 Anomaloglossus baeobatrachus
TTCCTTTTTTTTATTCTTCTATTTTCTAAAGTAAAATTAATTTTAAAAGGTCAATGAATTATACTGGATCTACTTCTATAAACCTTTTTTCATTTTTTAATTTTCTGTAGACTTTTTTTCATTTTTTTATTTTCTAAAGTAAAATTTAATTCTAAAAAGTCAATGTAATGTATCTAATTCTATAGATTTAAAAAAATATATATATTTTCTATAGACTTTTTCTTTTTTTTATTTTCTAAAGTAAAATTAATTATAAAAAGTCAATGGAATATATCTACTTTTATAGATTATTTTTTTTTTTCTATACTTTTTTTATTTTTTATTTTCTGAAGTAAAGTTAATCACAGAATGTTATAAAGAAAATGTAAAAAAAAATTGAATAACTAGATTTTTTTATAATTAATTTTACTTCAGAAAATTAAAAAATGAAAACAAAAATGGAAAAAGTAATAATTTTATATATTTAACATTTATTGGCAGTAGTTAGGTTTGTAGAATCGGATATCACTGGTTATAAAGAATATTTTACCAAATATCCAACTATGCAGGAGTTAGATATCACACTGATATAAATAGTAAAGATAAAAAAACATGATAAAAAATACACTGAAAAAATATTGTTTTTTTTAGTTGTTATATATAAATCTGCACAGTAGTTAATACATGGAATCCCTTACATTGCACCATGGTTCTAATAAATAAAACTAACGGTGAAAATAAAGCCATGGATTTGTAAGACCTACAGGATAGAAGGGAATATATTGAATATTTTATTCAATTTTATATATATATATATATATATATATATATGTGAGATATATATTTATCTCACAATAATATTGTAAAATATAATGACTCCTGTTTATACATTAATATAAGGGAGCTTGTAGATGAAATAAAAATCTAATTGAGAAAAAGAAAATCTGGTCCAGAACATAATAAAATGTTATAGAGCAAAATGAGAAAATCCGAGCACAATAACTGTATAATAAATGATAAAGTAGGATACGAGGAGAATCGTGGAAAAATGAAAATATCTAAAAACCCTAGAAAAATACATTAATTTCTTTAAAGATTTTATTTATTTTTCTATGGTTTTAGAAAATTAAAAAAATCTAAAAAATTAATGTATCTAAAATCCTAGAAAGATAATTACAATATCTATCTAAATATGGAAAGGATTTTTCTAGGATTTTAAATACATTAATTTTTTAGATATTTTATCTAAAATCCTGGAAAAATACTTTATTTTTTTTTAGATATTTATTTTTATAGTATTTTAGATACATTATTTTTTTTTAGATATTTATCTAAAATCCTAGAAAAATGTTTTCATTTTTTTAGATATTTTAATTATTTTTCTAGGATTTTAGATACATTAATTTTTTTAGATATTTTAATTATCTAAAATCCTAGAAAAATAATTAAAATATCTAAAAGAATTAAAGAATCTAAAACGATTGAAAATGATAATTAAAATATGTATAAAATGAAAGACATTTAAAATCATAGAAATTAAGTAAAATGTCTAGAAAATTAATCATAGAAAGAAAAATAAGTAAAATATACAGAAAATTCTAAATCCTATAAACTCTAAATCTAAAATTATATATATATATATATATATATATATATACATATATATAAAAATATATATATATATATATATATAAATTTATTCATTTATATAGCGCTATTAATTCCATAGCACTTTACATATGTGTGTGTGTGTGTGTGTGTGTGTGTGTGTGTGTGTGTGTGTGTGTGTGTGTGTGTGTGTGTGAAATATGCAAGAAATTTAAATATTTAAACTCAGAGAAAAACTATCTAGACATTTAAAATATCTAAACTCATAGAGCTAGAAAATTAAAAGATCAAAAATTATTTAAAAAAAAAATAGTAAAATATACAGACAATTAAAATATCTGTAAAAAAAATCTAGATGTTTAAAATATCTTAAATTATAGATCTATAAAATTAAAATATCTAATATCATAGGAAAAAAATAAGTAAAATATACAGAAAATTAAAATATCTAAAGCTCATAGAACAAAAATATCTGTAAATTTAAAATATCTAAAAATCATACAGAGCAAAAAAAATAAAGGCCAAAAACTTAAAATATTTTAAAATGTTGTGAAAATTATGTATGTATATACTGTGTGTGTGTGTGTGTGTATATATATATATATATATATATATATATATATATATATATATATATATATATATATATATAAAATTATAGAACAATGATTGAAATATATAGACAATTCAGATGTCTAAAATCATGGCAAATAATGTTAAAGTATTGAGACAACTAAACTATAATGGAAACAATAAGTAAAATATATAGAAAATTTAAATATCTAAAAAACAAAGAAAAACAATGAAAATATATTGACAATTAATAATCTAAACTGATAGCAAACAGATAATACAAATATGTAAAAAAATAAAATAATGGAAACAATAAGTATAATATATGAAAAATTAAAATAATTAAAAATCATAGAAAAATAAGAAATAGCCAATAAAAAAAGATCTAAAATCATGGAAACAGTAAGTATAATATATCAAAAATTAAAATAGCTAAAAATCATATAAAATATAATTAAAATATATAGGCAATTAAAAAAATCTAAAATCATAGCATACAAATATTTAAAATATCTATATAATTAAAATAATGGAAAAATTAGGTATGATATATGAAAAATTAAAGTATCTAAAAATCATAGAAAAATAAGAAATATATAGGCAATAAAAAAGATCTAAAATCATGGAAACAATAAGTACAATATATGGAAAACTAAAATAACTAAAAATCAATCATATATATATACCCGAAAATATATAGACAATTAAAAAATATAAAATCATAGCATACAAATATTTAAAATATCTATAAAATTAATAAAATCTTATATATCTATAAAATAAAATAATGGAAACAATAGCTACTCTATATGAATAATTAAAATACCCAAAAATCAGAGAGAAAAAAAGTAAAATATATAGATAATTACAATAACTAAAAATCAGAAAAAAATATTCAAACATATAGGAAATGAAAATATATAAGATATAAAAGAAAAATATAAAATAGTTTAAATTTAAAAGGACTGTCTGATGTGATAGGATGATTCTATGGATTTTTTTTTTGTTATTTTGGTTACTATTATTATATACCAAAGAGTTTAGTTTTGACCTCTGTTTATATATTAGTCATTTAGTAGAATAATTCTGAACATTAAGGATTCTGGTTCCACAAGAGAAGATGATGATTCTATAGGATTCTGAATTAAGGGGGATATAATGCTCTAATATGATCCATAGGGATTATAGTAGGAATTTTGCAGATATATAGTGCTTATTGTATATATTCTTTATGTTGCATTTCTTCTTCTTCTGTATTTTCGCTTTGATGGCTGGAGCAGGTATAGGGGGATATAGTGGTTATTGTATATATTCTTTATGTTGCATGTCTTCTGTATTTTAGCTTTGATGGCTGGAGCAGGTATAGGGGGATATAGTGGTTATTGTATATATTCTTTATGTTGCATGTCTTCTGTATTTCAGCTTTGGTGGCTGGAGCAGGTATAGGGGAATATAGTGGTTATTGTATATATTCTTTATGTTGCATGTCTTCTGTATTTTAGCTTTGATGGCTGGAGCAGGTATAGGGGAATATAGTGGTTATTGTATATATTCTTTATGTTGCATGTCTTCTGTATTTTAGCTTTGATGGCTGGAGCAGGTATAGGGGAATATAGTGGTTATTGTATATATTCTTTATGTTGCATGTCTTCTGTATTTTCGCTTTGATGGCTGGAGCAGGTATAGGGGGATATAGTGGTTATTGTATATATTCTTTATGTTGCATGTCTTCTGTATTTTAGCTTTGATGGCTGGAGCAGGTATAGGGGGATACAGTGGTTATTGTATATATTCTTTATGTTGCATGTCTTCTTCTGTATTTCAGCTTTGGTGGCTGGAGCAGGTATAGGGGGATATAGTGGTTATTGTATATATTCTTTATGTTGCATGTCTTCTGTATTTCAGCTTTGGTGGCTGGAGCAGGTATAGGGGGATATAGTGGTTATTGTATATATTCTTTATGTTGCATGTCTTCTGTATTTTCGCTTTGATGGCTGGAGCAGGTATAGGGGGATATAGTGGTTATTGTATATATTCTTTATGTTGCATGTCTTCTGTATTTCAGCTTTGGTGGCTGGAGCAGGTATAGGGGGATATAGTGGTTATTGTATATATTCTTTATGTTGCATGTCTTCTGTATTTTAGCTTTGATGGCTGGAGCAGGTATAGGGGGATACAGTGGTTATTGTATATATTCTTTATGTTGCATGTCTTCTTCTGTATTTTAGCTTTGATGGCTGGAGCAGGTTTAGGGGGATATAGTGGTTATTGTATATATTCTTTATGTTGCATTTCTTCTTCTGTATTTTCGCTTTGATGGCTGGAGCAGGTATGGGGGGATATAGTGGTTATTGTATATATTCTTTATGTTGCATGTCTTCTGTATTTTCGCTTTGATGGCTGGAGCAGGTATAGGGGGATATAGTGGTTATTGTATATATTCTTTATGTTGCATTTCTTCTTCTGTATTTTCGCTTTGATGGCTGGAGCAGGTTTAGGGGGATATAGAGGTTATTGTATATATTCTTTATGTTGCATGTCTTCTGTATTTTAGCTTTGATGGCTGGAGCAGGTATAGGGGGATATAGTGGTTATTGTATATATTCTTTATGTTGCATGTCTTCTGCTGTATTTTAGCTTTGATGGCTGGAGCAGGTATAGGGGGATATAGTGGTTATTGTATATATTCTTTATGTTGCATGTCTTCTTCTGTATTTTAGCTTTGATGGCTGGAGCAGGTATAGGGGGATATAGTGGTTATTGTATATATTCTTTATGTTGCATGTCTTCTGTATTTAGCTTTGATGGCTGGAGCAGGTATAGGGGGATATAGTGGTTATTGTATATATTCTTTATGTTGCATGTCTTCTGTATTTAGCTTTGATGGCTGGAGTAGGTATAGGGGGATATAGTGGTTATTGTATATATTCTTTATGTTGCATTTCTTCTTCTGTATTTTAGCTTTGATGGCTGGAGCAGGTATAGGGGGATATAGTGGTTATTGTATATATTCTTTATGTTGCATGTCTTCTGTATTTAGCTTTGATGGCTGGAGCAGGTATAGGGGGATATAGTGGTTATTGTATATATTCTTTATGTTGCATGTCTTCTGTATTTAGCTTTGATGGCTGGAGTAGGTATAGGGGGATATAGTGGTTATTGTATATATTCTTTATGTTGCATTTCTTCTTCTGTATTTTAGCTTTGATGGCTGGAGCAGGTATAGGGGGATATAGTGCTTATTGTATATATTCTTTATGTTGCATGTCTTCTTCTGTATTTTAGCTTTGATGGCTGGAGCAGGTATAGGGGGATATAGAGGTTATTGTATATATTCTTTATGTTGCATGTCTTCTGTATTTTAGCTTTGATGGCTGGAGCAGGTATGGGGGGATATAGTAGTTATTGTATATATTCTTTATGTTGCATGTCTTCTGTATTTTAGCTTTGATGGCTGGAGCAGGTATAGGGGGATATAGTGGTTATTGTATATATTCTTTATGTTGCATGTCTTCTGCTGTATTTCAGATTTGATGGCTGGAGCAGGTATAGGGGGATATAGTGGTTATTGTATATATTCTTTATGTTGCATGTCTTCTGTATTTTAGCTTTGATGGCTGGAGCAGGTATAGGGGGATATAGTGGTTATTGTATATATTCTTTATGTTGCATGTCTTCTGCTGTATTTCAGATTTGATGGCTGGAGCAGGTATAGGGGATATAGGGGATATAGGGGGGCTTTATAGGATTATCTGATTTTCTATGTGACCTTATTATCCTGGAACTGAGCAGCACAGGTGGGGATGGTGGGCTGGGGTCCTCATCACACTGGATCATCCATGGTCACCTACCTTTCCTCAGATCTTCATTCTGAGCCAGAAGAGCAAACAACATGTCAGCACTGGCAGGCTCCTTGCTGGGTGTCACCTCCTTCAAAGCATGATCCATCTCTCATCCCTTCCCCAAAGCCCTTCCTCCCCCCAATCCGAAGAGAACCCCAGTCCCCAGCCCCAGCGGTGGGTGCAGAGTCAGTGTGCAGAGTCAGTGTGCAGAGTCAGTGTGCAGCCTGGGGCCGGCAGAGCCGCTGTGAGCTGCGGGAGGACGCGCGCTGCCGGCAGAGCTGGAGGCTGCAGTGCGCGCATCGGACACCAGGGGGAGTGTGTGCGCTCCATACACCTGATGCTGCAGCCCCCAATGTGATCGGCAGCCCCCTCTCCTTACACCACTGCTATCCGTCATTTTTATGTGGCCAGAAAATACATGAATAATGGAGATTGTCTCAGGCAGGAGCCGGGCTCTAATTATTCTACCTGATGTCTCCAAAAAATCAAACACATTTATTTTTTCTTTTTATTTCAGATTTCAATTTATTTATTTTTTTAAACAAAACCTTAATTCGGATCAACCACTTTTAACTACTAAATGCCCAGATAAATATCGAGTAAAATAATATCTAGATGTAGCAGAGCTGTGCAGCTTTATATACAGATGTAGCAGAGCTGTGCAGGTTTATATACAGATGTAGCAGAGCTGTGCAGCTTTATATACAGATGTAGCAGAACTATGCAGCTTTATATACAGATGTAGCAGAGCTGTACAGCTTTATATACAGATGTAGCAGAGCTATGAAGCTTTATATACAGATGTAGCAGAGCTGTGCAGCTTTATATACAGATGTAGCAGAGCTGTGCAGCTTTATATACAGATGTAGCAGAACTATGCAGCTTTATATACAAATGTATCAGAGCTGTGCAGGTTTATATACAGATGTAGCAGAGCTGTGTAGCTTTATATACAGATGTAGCAGAGCTGTGCAAGTTTATATACAGATGTAGCAGAGCTGTGCAGCTTTATATACAGATGTAGCAGAGCTGTGCAGCTTTATATACAGATGTAGCAGAACTATGCAGCTTTATATACAGATGTAGCAGAGCTGTACAGCTTTATATACAGATGTAGCAGAGCTATGAAGCTTTATATACAGATGTAGCAGAGCTGTGCAGCTTTATATACAGATGTAGCAGAGCTGTGCAGCTTTATATACAGATGTAGCAGAACTATGCAGCTTTATATACAGATGTAGCAGAGCTGTGCAGCTTTATATACAGATGTAGCAGAGCTGTGCAGCTTTATATACAGATGTAGCAGAGCTGTGCAGCTTTATATACAGATGTAGCAGAGCTGTGCAGGTTTATATACAGATGTAGCAGAGCTGTGCAGGTTTATATACAGATGTAGCAGAGCTGTGTAGCTTTATATACAGATGTAGCAGAACTATGCAGCTTTATATACAGATGTAGCAGAGCTATGAAGCTTTATATACAGATGTAGCAGAGCTGTGCAGCTTTATATACAGATGTAGCAGAGCTGTGTAGCTTTATATACAGATGTAGCAGAACTATGCAGCTTTATATACAGATGTAGCAGAGCTATGAAGCTTTATATACAGATGTAGCAGAGCTGTGTAGCTTTATATACAGTTGTAGCAGAGCTGTGCAGCTTTATATACAGATGTAGCAGAACTATGCAGCTTTATATACAAATGTATCAGAGCTGTGCAGGTTTATATACAGATGTAGCAGAGCTGTGCAGCTTTATATACAGATGTAGCAGAGCTGTGTAGCTTTATATACAGATGTAGTAGAGCTGTGCAGCTTTATATACAGATGTAGCAGAGCTGTGTAGCTTTATATACAGATGTAGTAGAGCTGTGCAGCTTTATATACAGATGTAGCAGAGCTATGAAGCTTTATATACAGATGTAGCAGAACTGTGCAGCTTTATATACAGATGTAGCAGAGCTGTGTAGCTTTATATACAGTTGTAGCAGAGCTGTGCAAGTTTATATACAGATGTAGCAGAGCTGTGTAGCTTTATATACAGATGTAGCAGAGCTGTGCAGCTTTATATACAGATGTAGCAGAGCTGTGCAGGTTTATATACAGATGTAGCAGAGCTGTGCAGCTTTATATACAGATGTAGCAAAGCTGTGCAGCTTTATATACAGATGTAGCAGAGCTGTGCAGCTTTATATACAGATGTAGCAGAGCTGTGCAGTTTTATATACAGATGTAGCAGAGCTGTGCAGCTTTTAATACAGATGTAGCAGAGCTGTATAGCATTATATAGAGATGCAGCAGAGCTGTGCAGCTTATATGCAAATGTAGCAGAGCTGTGTAACTTTATATATAGATGTAGCAGAGCTGAGGTTGCCATGTAAAACAGTTCAATAAGTGGTAACTGGTATTGGCTAGGATTTCATTTGTTCAGGGCAAAGCTTTGGTTGATTGCCCTAGCCTCTGCTACATGGGAAATAGCATAACATACATAGGAGATAGTTGCATAACTTACTCAACTCTGCTACTAAGGGAAAAGCATAACCTACTCAGCTCTGCTACATAGGAAATAATGTCATAACATACGCAGTTCAACTACATGGGAAATAGAATAACATACTCACCTCTGCTACATAGGAAATAATAGCATAACCTACTCAGCTCTACTACATAGGAAATAATAGCATAACCTACTCAGCTCTGCTCATAGGAAATAACATACTCAGCTCTGCTACATAGGAAATAATAGCATAACCTACTCAGCTCTACTACATAGGAAATAATAGCATAACCTACTCAGCTCTGCTCATAGGAAATAACATACTCAGCTCTGCTACATAGGAAATCATAGCATAACCTACTCAACTCTACTACATAGGAAATAATAGCATAACCTACTCAGCTCTGCTACATAGGAAATAATAGCATAACCTACTCAGCTGTACTACATAGGAAATAATAGCATAACCTACTCAGCTGTACTACATAGGAAATAATAGCATAACCTACTCAGCTCTGCTCATAGGAAATAATAGCATAACCTACTCAGCTGTACTACATAGGAAATAATAGCATAACCTACTCAGCTGTACTACATAGGAAATAATAGCATAACCTACTCAGCTCTGCTACATAGGAAATAATAGCATAACCTACTCAGCTCTGCTACATAGGAAATAATAGCATAACCTACTCAGCTCTGCTACATAGGAAATAATAGCATAACTTACTCAGCTCTGCTACATAGGAAATAATAGCATAACCTACTCAGCTGTACTACATAGGAAATAATAGCATAACCTACTCAGCTGTACTACATAGGAAATAATAGCATAACCTACTCAGCTCTGCTCATAGGAAATAATAGCATAACCTACTCAGCTGTACTACATAGGAAATAATAGCATAACCTACTCAGCTGTACTACATAGGAAATAATAGCATAACCTACTCAGCTCTGCTACATAGGAAATAATAGCATAACCTACTCAGCTCTGCTACATAGGAAATAATAGCATAACTTACTCAACTCTACTACATAGGAAATAATAGCATAACCTACTCAGCTCTGCTACATAGGAAATAATAGCATAACTTACTCAACTCTACTACATAGGAAATAATAGCATAACCTACTCAGCTCTGCTACATAGGAAATAATAGCATAACCTACTCAGCTCTGCTACATAGGAAATAATAGCATAACTTACTCAACTCTACTACATAGGAAATAATAGCATAACCTACTCAGCTCTGCTATATAGGAAATAATAGCATAACCTACTCAGCTCTGCTACATAGGAAATAATAGCATAACCTACTCAGCTCTGCTACATAGGAAACAGTAGCATAACCTACTCAGCTCTGCTACATAGGAAATAATAGCATAACCTACTCAGCTCTGCTACATAGGAAATAATAGCATAACCTACTCAACTCTACTACATAGGAAATAATAGCATAACCTACTCAGCTCTGCTACATAGGAAATAATAGCATAACCTACTCAGCTCTGCTACATAGGAAATAATAGCATAACCTACTCAGCTCTGCTACATAGGAAATAATAGCATAACCTACTCAGCTCTGCTATATAGGAAATAATAGCATAACCTACTCAGCTCTGCTATATAGGAAATAATAACATACTCCACTCTGTTATATGGGGAAACAGCATAATATACTTAGTACTGCTGCATAGGAAATAATAACATACTCAGCTCTGCTACATAGGAAATAGTTGCATAACATACTCAGCTCTGCTACATAGGAAAGATTTGCATAACATACTCGGCTCTGCTACATAGGAAAGATTTGCATAACATACTTGGCTCTGCTACACAGGAAAGAGTTGCATAACATACTCAGCTCTGCTACATAGGAAAGAGTTGCATAACATACTCAGCTCTGCTACACAGGAAAGAGTTGCATAACATACTCAGCTCTGCTACATAGGAAAGATTTGCATAACATACTCAGCTCTGCTACATAGGAAAGAGTTGCATAACATACTCGGCTCTGCTACATAGGAAAGATTTGCATAACATACTTAGCTCTGCTACATAGGAAAGAGTTGCATAACATACTCGGCTCTGCTACATAGGAAAGAATTGCATAACATACTCAGCTCTGCTACATAGGAAAGAGTTGCATAACATACTCGGCTCTGCTACATTCGAGGAAAAGTGTTAGTTTAATTCAGATTCACTAAACACATTATTCCGTGAGTTTGGGGTTTGCCGTTTTGCAGGAGGAAGCCCCCATTTACAGCCCAGTATGATTGCACAGGGTAGGGGTCTCCACCGGGCACACCTGGCAGAGGGGACCCTATGACCGTCTCTAGCCCAGCTCCGTTCTGGTTCCGGTGAGGCCCATTATGAGTCTGAAACCCCAGCTCTGTGTATGAAATCCTGGGCCCAAGAGCTTACACTCTATTCTCACTCCATTCATGAATTGCCGTTAATATATTGATAAAATAATTTTGAACACCCTTCACATCAATGTCCCTCGGAGGGGATCATCACTGGACACCTGGTGCGGACCCCCGATCACTGACCCTTACTCTGCATCATCCCCATTGATTGTCATGGATAAAGAGTCTTTAGATCTACGCGGAGATCTGAGAACAGATGTAACATTCCTACATTGTGCCCTTCCACCACAACCGGGTGAGATCATATAAAGCCGTATATAATGCTGAAATACCCACATAATACCGCCATCAGGTGCCCTTCCACCACAACCGGGTGAGATCATATAAAGCCGTATATAGTGCTGAAATACCCACATAATACCGCCATCAGGTGCCCTTCCACCACAACCGGGTGAGATCATATAAAGCCGTATATAGTGCTGAAATACCCACATAATACCGCCATCAGGTGCCCTTCCACCACAACCGGGTGAGATCATATAAAGCCGTATATAATGCTGAAATACCCACATAATACCGCCATCAGGTGCCCTTCCACCACAACCGGGTGAGATCATATAAAGCCGTATATAATGCTGAAATACCCACATAATACCGCCATCAGGTGCCCTTCCACCACAACCGGGTGAGATCATATAAAGCCGTATATAGTGCTGAAATACCCACATAATACCGCCATCAGGTGCCCTTCCACCACAACCGGGTGAGATCATATAAAGCCGTATATAATGCTGAAATACCCACATAATACCGCCATCAGGTGCCCTTCCACCACAACCGGGTGAGATCATATAAAGCCGTATATAATGCTGAAATACCCACATAATACCGCCATCAGGTGCCCTTCCACCACAACCGGGTGAGATCATATAAAGCCGTATATAGTGCTGAAATACCCACATAATACCGCCATCAGGTGCCCTTCCACCACAACCGGGTGAGATCATATAAAGCCGTATATAGTGCTGAAATACCCACATAATACCGCCATCAGGTGCCCTTCCACCACAACCGGGTGAGATCATATAAAGCCGTATATAGTGCTGAAATACCCACATAATATCGCCATCAGGTGCTCTTCCATCACAACCGGGTGAGATCATATAAAGCCGTATATAGTGCTGAAATACCCACATAATACCGCCATCAGGTGCCCTTCCACCACAACCGGGTGAGATCATATAAAGCCGTATATAGTGCTGAAATACCCACATAATACCGCCATCAGGTGCCCTTCCACCACAACCGGGTGAGATCATATAAAGCCGTATATAGTGCTGAAATACCCACATAATACCGCCATCAGGTGCCCTTCCACCACAACCGGGTGAGATCATATAAAGCCGTATATAGTGCTGAAATACCCACATAATACCGCCATCAGGTGCCCTTCCACCACAACCGGGTGAGATCATATAAAGCCGTATATAGTGCTGAAATACCCACATAATACCGCCATCAGGTGCCCTTCCACCACAACCGGGTGAGATCATATAAAGCCGTATATAATGCTGAAATACCCACATAATACCGCCATCAGGTGCCCTTCCACCACAACCGGGTGAGATCATATAAAGCCGTATATAGTGCTGAAATACCCACATAATACCGCCATCAGGTGCCCTTCCACCACAACCGGGTGAGATCATATAAAGCCGTATATAGTGCTGAAATACCCACATAATACCGCCATCAGGTGCCCTTCCATCACAACCGGGTGAGATCATATAAAGCCGTATATAGTGCTGAAATACCCACATAATACCGCCATCAGGTGCCCTTCCACCACAACCGGGTGAGATCATATAAAGCCGTATATAGTGCTGAAATACCCACATAATACCGCCATCAGGTGCCCTTCCACCACAACCGGGTGAGATCATATAAAGCCGTATATAGTGCTGAAATACCCACATAATACCGCCATCAGGTGCCCTTCCACCACAACCGGGTTAGATCATATAAAGCCGTATATAGTGCTGAAATACCCACATAATACCGCCATCAGGTGCCCTTCCACCACAACCGGGTGAGATCATATAAAGCCGTATATAGTGCTGAAATACCCACATAATACCGCCATCAGGTGCCCTTCCACCACAACCGGGTGAGATCATATAAAGCCGTATATAGTGCTGAAATACCCACATAATACCGCCATCCGGTGCCCTTCCACCACAACCGGGTGAGATCATATAAAGCCGTATATAGTGCTGAAATACCCACATAATACCGCCATCAGGTGCCCTTCCACCACAACCGGGTGAGATCATATAAAGCCGTATATAGTGATGAAATACCCACATAATACCGCCATCAGGTGCCCTTCCACCACAACCGGGTGAGATCATATAAAGCCGTATATAGTGATGAAATACCCACATAATACCGCCATCAGGTGCCCTTCCACCACAACCGGGTGAGATCATATAAAGCCGTATATAGTGCTGAAATACCCACATAATACCGCCATCAGGTGCCCTTCCACCACAACCAGGTGAGATCATATAAAGCCGCATATAGTGATGAAATACCCACATAATACCGCCATCAGGTGCCCTTCAGTGTGTGACGGATCATGTATGCTACCATATAGTACACACATAATGGCACCATATAGTGTCCCCATAACAGTTTTATATATAACCCTAATAATACTGCTATATACCACTTAATTAATATATTACCGCATTCATAAAAAATATACGGCTATGTACTAAATAATTTTATACTATCCTCCCATATCCACTTAATGGTATCATATAGTGTCCCAATAAAAGTTCCATATAAAACCTTAATAATACCGCCATAAAGTGCTTTTTAGTGCAACCTAGAACATGTATGCCATATACTGGATAAATTATACTACCATACAGTACTCACATAATGGTGTCATATAGTGTCTACATAACAGCTCAGTATACAACCCTAATAATAATGCCATATAGTGCTTAAAGAATACTCTCCTACATTCACAGAACATATATTGCTATATTCTGTATGATCTATACTGCTATACAGTACCCACATAACAAAACCAAATAGTGTCCATATAAGTTGTTTCCTAAAGAAGCTGAATAATACCGCCATATAGAACATATACTATATATTGATGAGCAGTATGCTACATGAGGAGGCCCACATAATACTACCATATAGTGTCCAAATAATATTACCAAATATAATTGATATAATATCGCCATATAGTAAAAAAAAATCCTACTATTCCAACAGAACATGTATTACTCTTTAAAAGGATAAAATATACTACCAAACAGTACCCACATAACACTACTATATAATGTCCAAAGAACAGTACCACTTAAAATATAGACTACCGCCATATAGTACTTGAAAATATCCTACTGTGTAAAAAAAAAACAACCCCATATGACTATGTGCTGGATGAATTATATGATCAAATAGTGCCCATATAATGCTACCATATATTGTCCAAACAACAATACCACAGAGAAGCTATATAATACTGTCATATAGTGCTCAATATCCTACTGTGATCAGAGAATATACTGATATATACTGAATATATTATACAGTGCCCATGTAATGTTACCATATAGTGCATAAAACAGTACCATATAATGTAGTATTCAAATATTAAGCTACTATATCAACATAGTATATGTTCCTCTATAATGGGTAAGACATACTACCTAAGTGTACACATAACACAAACATATACCATGTGTTTAATATTGCTATATAGTATTAATAAAATATATCTATGTCCACAGAACACTTACTGCCATATGGATGAAATATACTATCATACGGTACCCATATAACACTGCCAAATAGATTTTATATAATACTGCCATATAATATTAAAAAACATATCCTATTATGTCTGCAGAAAAGGGATGGCTGTTTGGCTGTGTGGATGTACTGGTTACAATAAATTTCCATAATATGATACCTTGCAGTGTCCAAATATCAGTACCATATAGAATCTATATAATACCGCCAAATAGTACTCAAACAATATCAAACTGTATCCAAGCAACTTACACTGCTTTGTACGGTATAAAATATGCTGCCATACAGTGCTATACAGAGCTGCACCTAGCCTTACTGCTACTCAGGCAAAGGTTCAGTTTGCTGGACTAGATTTATTCACTGGTGTCCCCAGTGACAGGCAGCACCCAGGGCTTATGCCTGGCTGCCCCTACCATACAGTGCCACGATAATACTGCCATACAGTGCCACATACAGTTCTATGGCATAAGGAGGACTTGTACTGAGGCAGTGGCATCCCTGGGGCTCAAGCCCAGGTTGCCTCCGCCATACAGTGTCACAATCATACTGCCATACAGTGCCGCCCATAATAATACTGCCATACAGTGCCACAATAATACTGCCACATAGTGACACATACAATTGTATGGAATAAGATGGACTGTACTAAGGAGGTGGCATCCCAAGGGCTCATGCCCGGTTGCCCCTGCCATAGAGCGCCACAATAATACTGCCATTCAGTGACCGTGCCATAATAATACTGCCGTACAGTACCCCATACAATGCTATGTAATTAGATGGAGTAGTAATGAAGAGGTGGCATCCCCAAGGTTAATGCTTGGTTGCCCAACCGTACAATGCCACAATAATACTGCCATAAAGTGCCCCAATAATACTGCTATACAATGCTATGTAATTAGATGGAGTAGTAATGAAGAGGTGTCATCCCCAAGGTTAATGCCTGGTTGCCCAACCGTACAATGCCACAATAATACTGCCATAAAGTGCCCCAATAATACTGCTATACAATGCTATGTAATTAGATGGACTAGTAATGAAGAGGTGTCATCCCCAAGGTTAATGCCTGGTTGCCCAACCGTACAATGCCACAATAATACTGCCGTACTGTAAAACAAACAATGCTATGGAATAAGATGGACTTTTACAGAGAAGGGGGCATCCCCAGGGTTCATGCTTAGTTGCCGTCACCATACTGTACCACAATAATACTGCCATAGAGTGCCACGATAATACTGCCTTACAGTGCCACATACAATGTTATGGCATAAGGAGGACTTGTACTAAGAAGGGGGCATCCAGGGGCTCATGCTTGGTTGCCTGCCATACAGTGCCACAATAATACTTCCATAGAGTGCCACATATAATGCAATGGCAAAAGGTGGACTTGTACCAAGGAGAGGGCATCCCCAGGGCTTATGCTTGGCTGCCCTCACCATACAGTACTAAAATAATACTGCCATACAGTGCCTTAATAATACTGCCATACAGTACCACATACAATGCTATAGAATAATATGGACTTGTACTAAGGCGGTGGCGTTACCAGGGCTCATGCTTGGTTGCCCTCGCCATACAGTGCCACAATAATGCTGCCATACAGTGCCTTAATAATACTGCCATACAGTGCCACAATAATACTGCCACACAGTGCCTTAATAATACTGCCATACAGTGCCACAATAATGCGGCCATACAGTGCCTTAATTATACTGCCACACAGTGCCACAATAATCCTGCCACACCGTGCCTTCATAATACTGCCATACAGTGCCACAATAATGCTGCCATACAGTGCCTTAATAATACTGCCATACAGTGCCACAATAATCCTGCCACACCGTGCCTTCATAATACTGCCATACAGTGCCACAATAATGCTGCCATACAGTGCCTTCATAATACTGCCATACAGTGCCACAATAATGCTGCCATACAGTGCCTTCATAATACTGCCATACAGTGCCACAATAATGCTGCCATACAGTGCCTTAATAATACTGCCATACAGTGCCACAATAATACTGCCACACAGTGCCTTAATAATACTGCCATACAGTGCCACAATAATGCTGCCATACAGTGCCTTAATTATACTGCCACACAGTGCCTTAATAATACTGCCAGACAGTGCCACAATAATCCTGCCATACAGTGCCACAATAATACTGCCATACAGTGCCACAATAATACTGCCATACAGTGCCTTCATAATACTGCCATACAGTGCCACAATAATGCTGCCATACAGTGCCTTCATAATACTGCCATACAGTGCCACAATAATGCTGCCATACAGTGCCTTAATAATACTGCCATACAGTGCCACAATAATCCTGCCATACAGTGCCTTAATAATACTGCCATACAGTGCCACAATAATACTGCCATACAGTGCCTTCATAATACTGCCATACAGTGCCACAATAATGCTGCCATACAGTGCCACAATAATCCTGCCACACATTGCCTTAATAATACTGCCATACAGTGCCTAATAATACTGCCATACAGTGCCTTAATAATACTGCCATACAGTGCCACAATAATACTGCCATATAGTACCACATACAATGCTATAGAATAATATGGACTTGTAGTAAGGTGGTGGCATTCCCAGGGCTCATGCTTGCTTGCCCTCACCATACAGTGCCACAATAATGCTGCCATACAGTGCACATCCCATGCTATGGCATTAGGCGGGCTTGCAGCGAGTTGGGGGTCTTCCCGGGCTGCCCCCCAGGGTCCTGGCTCCGGGGTCCTGTCTCCGGGGTCCTGGCTCCGGGGTCCTGTCTCC
>NC_134361.1:230013427-230018215 GCF_048569485.1 Anomaloglossus baeobatrachus
CTATATATTATTTTATTTTCTCTCTCTCTCATATATATATATATATATATATATATATATATATATATATATATATATATAAAAAGAGCAGCATGTAGTACAGCCGGCCAGCGGAGCAGCAGGTGCCGGCTCAGCTGCCCACCAAGGTGCAGGCTCAAGTCAGGTGCCATCTCAGGTCAGGTGCAGGTTCAGGTGCCCTCTCAAGTCAGGTGCAGGCTCAGGTGCCATCTCAGGTCTGGAGGAGGTTCAGGTCAGGTGCAGGCTCAGGCCAGGTGCAGGCTCAGGTGCCATCTCAGGTCTTGAGCAGGTTCAGGTCAGGTGCAGGCTCAGATGCCATCTCAGGTCTGGAGCAGGTTCAGGTCAGGTGCAGGCTCAGGTGCCATCTCAGGTCTGGAGCAGGTTCAGGTCAGGTGCAGGCTAAGGTCAGGTGCAGGCTCAGGTGCCATCTCAGGTCAGGTGCAGGTTCAGGCTCAGGTGCCATCTCAGGTCAGGTGCAGGTTCAGGTCAGGTGCAGGCTCAGGTGCACTCTCAAGTCAGGTGCAGGCTCAGGTCAGGTGCAGGCTCAGGTGCCATCTCAGGTCTGGAGCAGGTTCAGGTCAGGTGCAGGCTCAGATGCCATCTCAGGTCTGGAGCAGGTTCAGGTCAGGTGCAGGCTCAGGTGCCATCTCAGGTCTGGAGCAGGTTCAGGTCAGGTGCAGGCTCAGGTGCCCTCTCAGGTCAGGTGCAGGCTCAGGTCAGGTGCAGGCTCAGGTGCCCTCTCAGGTCAGGTGCAGGCTCAGGTCAGGTGCAGGCTCAGGTGCCATCTCAGGTCAGGTGCAGGTTCAGGCTCAGGTGCCCTCTCAGGTCAGGTAAAGCTCAGGTCAGGTGCAGGCTCAGGTCAGGTGCAGGCTCAGGTGCCCTCTCAGGTCAGGTGCCCGCCATGGCAGGCTCAGGTGCACACTCAGGTTAGATGCAGGCTCAGATGCCCACTAAGGTCAGGTGCACACTCAGGTTCCCGCTAAGGTCAGGTGCACTCTCAGGTCAGGTGCCCGCTATGGCAGGTGCAGGCTCAGGTGCACACTCAGGTTAGATGCAGGCTCAGATGCCCACTAAGGTCAGGTGCAGGCTCAGGTGCCCGCTATGGCAGGTGCAGGCTCAGGTGCCCGCTATGGCAGGTGCAGGCTCAGGTGCCCGCTATGGCAGGTGCAGGCTCAGGTGCCCGCTATGGCAGGTGCAGGCTCAGGTGCCCGCTATGGCAGGTGCAGGCTCAGATGCCCACTAAGGTCAGGTGCAGGCTCGGGTGCCCGCTATGGCAGGTGCAGGCTCAGGTGCCCGCTATGGCAGGTGCAGGCTCAGGTGCCCGCTATGCCAGGTGCAGGCTCAGATGCCCACTAAGGTCAGGTGCAGGCTCGGGTGCCCGCTATGGCAGGTGCAGGCTCAGGTGCCCGCTATGGCAGGTGCAGGCTCAGGTGCCCGCTATGGCAGGTGCAGGCTCAGATGCCCACTAAGGTCAGGTGCAGGCTCAGGTGCCCGCTATGGCAGGTGCAGGCTCAGGTGCCCGCTATGGCAGGTGCAGGCTCAGGTGCCCGCTATGGCAGGTGCAGGCTCAGGTGCCCGCTATGGCAGGTGCAGGCTCAGGTGCCCGCTATGGCAGGTGCAGGCTCAGATGCCCACTAAGGTCAGGTGCAGGCTCGGGTGCCCGCTATGGCAGGTGCAGGCTCAGGTGCCCGCTATGGCAGGTGCAGGCTCAGGTGCCCGCTATGCCAGGTGCAGGCTCAGATGCCCACTAAGGTCAGGTGCAGGCTCGGGTGCCCGCTATGGCAGGTGCAGGCTCAGGTGCCCGCTATGGCAGGTGCAGGCTCAGGTGCCCGCTATGGCAGGTGCAGGCTCAGATGCCCACTAAGGTCAGGTGCAGGCTCAGGTGCCCGCTATGGCAGGTGCAGGCTCAGATGCCCACTAAGGTCAGGTGCAGGCTCAGGTGCCCGCTATGGCAGGTGCAGGCTCAGATGCCCACTAAGGTCAGGTGCAGGCTCGGGTGCCCGCTATGGCAGGTGCAGGCTCAGGTGCCCGCTATGGCAGGTGCAGGCTCAGGTGCCCGCTATGGCAGGTGCAGGCTCAGGTGCCCGCTATGGCAGGTGCAGGCTCAGGTGCCCGCTATGGCAGGTGCAGGCTCAGGTGCCCGCTATGGCAGGTGCAGGCTCAGGTGCCCGCTATGGCAGGTGCAGGCTCAGGTGCCCGCTATGGCAGGTGCAGGCTCAGGTGCCCGCTATGGCAGGTGCAGGCTCAGGTGCCCGCTATGGCAGGTGCAGGCTCAGGTGCCCGCTATAGCAGGTGCAGGCTCAGGTTCCCGCTATGGCAGGTGCAGGCTCAGGTTCCCGCTATGGCAGGTGCAGGCTCAGGTGCCCGCTATGGCAGGTGCAGGCTCAGGTGCCCACTAAGGTCAGGTGCAGGCTCAGGTGCCCGCTATGGCAGGTGCAGGCTCAGGTGCCCGCTATGGCAGGTGCAGGCTCAGATGCCCGCTATGGCAGGTGCAGGCTCAGGTGCCCGCTATGGCAGGTGCAGGCTCAGGTGCCCACTAAGGTCAGGTGCAGGCTCAGGTGCCCGCTATGGCAGGTGCAGGCTCAGGTGCCCGCTATGGCAGGTGCAGGCTCAGGTGCCCGCTATGGCAGGTGCAGGCTCAGATGCCCGCTATGGCAGGTGCAGGCTCAGGTGCCCGCTATGGCAGGTGCAGGCTCAGGTGCCCACTAAGGTCAGGTGCAGGCTCAGGTGCCCGCTATGGCAGGTGCAGGCTCAGATGCCCGCTATGGCAGGTGCAGGCTCAGGTGCCCGCTATGGCAGGTGCAGGCTCGGGTGCCCGCTATGGCAGGTGCAGGCTCAGGTGCCCGCTATGGCAGGTGCAGGCTCAGGTGCCCGCTATGGCAGGTGCAGGCTCAGGTGCCCGCTATGCCAGGTGCAGGCTCGGGTGCCCGCTATGGCAGGTGCAGGCTCAGGTGCCCGCTATGGCAGGTGCAGGCTCAGGTGCCCGCTATGGCAGGTGCAGGCTCGGGTGCCCGTTATGCCAGGTGCAGGCTCGGGTGCCCGCTATGGCAGGTGCAGGCTCAGGTGCCCGCTATGGCAGGTGCAGGCTCAGGTGCCCGCTATGGCAGGTGCAGGCTCAGGTGCCCGCTATGGCAGGTGCAGGCTCAGGTGCTCTGCTCTCGGGCCAGAAACTCTGGGCTCCGTCCTCATGTATTATTTCCGAGGTGTCACCCACAGACAATGGCTGCAGTGTCCTGAACAATAGGAGGCATCTGCAGCTCTGCTCTATGGGAGAGAATACATCCAGAATCTATGGAGACTGGAGAGTCTGGGGTCTTCTCTGTAACCCCCTGTATGCCGGGCAGGGGGAAGCTGTGAGGGGGGAACACTGAATTAATCAGAGAAAACAGATGTGTGTGTGTGTGTGTGTGTGTGTGTGTGTGTGTGTGTGTGTGTGTGTATATGTATACTGGACAGTGGAGGGCAGGTTTGTAGTGTAATACATTCTATATCACACACTGTAGAATGTCTGATACAGTGTGTGATATATATATATAATGTCTTTTCCAGATTTTCCTGCACGTTATATTTACAAATTCACATTCTGCCATCTGTTGCTGCATCACAGCTCTGCTACACAAGCAACGATACAGTCACTGCCCAGCTCTGCTACATCAGAACGCTGCACTACACCTCCAGGAGCTCTGTGGGCTGTATACTCACTACCAGAGAGCAGTTCTACTGCAGGACTGGGGTGTTAGAAGTTATGATGGTGCATAATAATGTATTAGTGGCTGTGGTATAAAAATAATAATAATAATAATAATAATAATAATAAAATGTATAAATGTAGATTGTTTGCTCCCTCATGCTAAGAATCCCCCCTCCATATATATCAAGAGACCCCATATTTTTTATATATATGTGTATATATATATATATAGATAGATAGATAGATATACACACACACACGCACACACACACATATTATACTGCATATACATGTATGTATGTGTATGCATGTATATATATATATAATATATATACATATATATATATATATACATACATACATACACACACACACACACACACACACACACACACACACACACTTGTATATGCAGTATAATGTGTGTGTGTGTGTGTGTGTGTGTGTATATATACACACACACACATGTATGTACTTGTATGTATGGAGATATCATGTAGGATAAAACATAATACATATATTCTATTATATATAATGTATTATTATAGTATAGCACAACCACCACATTATGTAACCATAACCTTTAAAACACCATAATTGCACTCTGGGCTATGCTGCAGAATGTAGTAATTCTGCTATACTAATGGAAATCGCTTATATAGCAGTGATCAGTGCACATTGTTTGCCCCCATATTCCAATTCTATCAAGGTACCCCAATACTATGGCCGTACCCTGTACTGTTATTTAAAAGCACAGCATGGGCTTAGTGTATACCCCATAAAAAAACACAGCCCATACTGCACATAGGGCAGGTGGGGACTTTGTAAAGGAGAGTTTTAGTATAATAATCCGAATATTGTACAGGGCAGAGGAGAGCAGCAATTATCACTGCTATAGATATTATAGTATTTACAAGAGCTGAACCTATAATAGCACTGCTCGTATAATACTATGGAAGGAGAGAAGAGACAGCTGTATTCTGTATGTATGGATTGTACCATATGAATGTATTATACTGTATGTGTTGGTGTTGTGTATGTATTGTACGTTTTTGTATGTATCATATGTATTATGCATG
>NC_134361.1:230023415-230030915 GCF_048569485.1 Anomaloglossus baeobatrachus
ATACAGAATGTAATTCAATGTATGTACACTTTGACTCCACTAGCAGAATAGTGAGTGCAGCTCTGGAGTATAATACAGGAGGTAACTCAGGATCAGTAATGTAATGTATGTACACAGTGACTGCACCAGCAGAAGAGTGAGTGCAGCTCTGGAGTATAATACAGGAGGTAACTCAGGATCAGTAATGTAATGTATGTACACAGTGACTGCACCAGCAGAATAGTGAGTGCAGCTCTGGAGTATAATACAGGAGGTAACTCAGGATCACTAATGTATGTACACAGTGACTTCACCAGCAGAATAGTGAGTGCAGCTCTGGAGTATAATACAGGAGGGAACTCAGGATCAGTAATGTATGTACACAGTGACTGTACCAGCAGAATAGTGAGTGCAGCTCTGGACTATAATACAGGAGGTAACTCAGGATCAGTACAGGTATGTACACAGTGACTGCACCAGCAGAATAGTGAGTGATGCTCTGGAGTGTAATGTCTGTACACAGTGACTCCACCTTCAGGAGAGTGAGTGCAGCTCTGGAGTATAATAAAGGCAGTATCTCAGGATCAGTACCAGATATTAGGAGGTGGGAATAATGTATAAAGACACACCGCTGTACAGCCGCCTACATGTTCTGTATGACATTGCCGCGCACAATCAGGAAACAGAATATACCTTTTTGGAGGTAAAGCGCCATATGTTACTAATCCTGGACAATCCCTTCAGGAACTTATTATTAGAGGATGGAAATTCTAATATATATAAACCCATGAGACAATAGCAGTGATACAAGTCTATAGAGAATATTTCCTCCCCCTTCCCCAGGAACCTACATAAGAGGCTGGGTGCAGTAGAGTAACATTCTGTAATCCGGCACATCCCCTGCCCGGGGGTCTCTGTCTCCTCCACACACACACACATGGGGGGGGGGGGCACGTGTAAGCTTCAAATCCAGTGTATTATCAATGAAAAGTCAGACGTGGCACAGAGACTTGTCCACAAGAGCGACCGCTGCAGCCAATCACTGGGAGCCATCACTGAATATCACAATATTTACATGAGAAAAGTCAACAGATTCCAACTATTAGGACTTGTTAACCCCTGAAGGTTCTTTTGGTTAATCCCTGAGGACTCAGAGTCCCCCCTTGGTCCTCCACCGTCCCACCAGGATCATTCTGCACATAACATTTGTCAATATTAAAAACACAAATTTGGCAAAATGTAAACAAAAACAAAACCACGTTCCTCCGGCCGCACGTTGCAGCGGTACGACGCAGAGTTTGGCACCATTTTGGAATTTTTGCGAAACAGGTTTGGGCGGCTCAGCCCCCGCAGAAGTCATGTTCCCATATGTCGGATGATACATTTTCGGTGGCGTACCATCATAAGGGGGTCCTCCGTCATATATTCTACAGAATGCGTTCGAGGGGATAGCCGATGCTTTGGGGGTCAAGAGGCGCCGCGGACGTAGCGTCTGTGCAATGTTGTGGGGAATTTCCTGTGCACAATATTTGGGAAGCCGTCGGCACAGTCTCTCGCCTCCCCCTGTGGAACTATAAAGGTGCTGGAAAATCCCCTTAAAACAAGGACTGTCCAAATCAAGCACAGGCAGCTCGGTGCACCCTCGTCATGGCCAAAACGTTCAGCGTCCCCCACTTATGTGACTGACAGCACTGGATTTACCGGCGCTGTCAATCATCGCACTCAGAGGAGGGCGGATATAGCTGGAAAACAAGGAGGAGGAAAGGTGCACTGAATGGTTTGGCCACAAGTGGCCGGTGCTTGGTTTGAACAGTCATTTAGTGCCGACACTCATTTTTAAAGAGGAGCCTTAACGAAGAATTAAAGGGGTATTCCCAGCTCTAAAATACTATCAAAATATGTAGTAGGTATAGTAATAATATCAGCAAATACATGCAATTAATAAGATAGTATATTTCTCCTGATTAGCTATGTCTCTTACCTCATGTGCAGGGCATTGCAGCTTAGGTATCCATGGTTATAATCACTAGCAACTAATTGTTACTATATGAGTGGACATAACCATGAATACCCAAGCTGCACTGCCCTGCACATGAGGTAAGAGACATAGCTAATCAGGAGAACCATACTACATTACTATGTCTATTACCTCATGTGCAGGGCATTGCAGCTTAGATATCCATGGTTATGATCCAAGAGCAACTAACTGTCACTATATGAGTGGACATAACCATGGGTATCTAAGCTGCAATGCCCTGCACATGAGGTAAGAGACATAGCTAATCAGGAGAACTACATTGATATGTCTCTTACCTCATGTGCAGGGCATTGCAGCTTAGATATCCATGGTTATGTCCACTCATATAGTGACAGTTAGTTGCTCTTGATCATAACCATGGATATCTAAGCTGCAATGCCCTGCACATGAGGTAATAGACATAGTAATGTAGTATGGTTCTTCTGATTAGCTATGTCTATTACCTCATGTGCAGGGCATTGCAGCTTAGGTATCCATGATAACGTTCACCCATATAGTGACAGTTAGTTGTGCCTTGTTGTAACCACGGATACCTAAGCTGCTGCAATGCCCTGCACATGAGGTAAGAGACATCGCTAATCAGGAGAACTATACTACACTTCTAACTGGAGGGATTTGCTAATATCATTACATCTACTAAATATTGGAGATGGGAATACCCCTTTAACTTAACAGGTACTTCTAGGGTACAAAGTGGTAGTGCAGCACAAGGGTCCGAGTGGCTCTCAGCAGCCCACGTGGCAATGACAGCACCCATAGTATAGCTATATTACGTTTGAGACTGTCCAAAATTCAAGTAAATTTTTTTTTCTTCATAAATGTTCCCCCCCCCGTACATGGTTTTACAGTCGTGTGATGAACTGCAATACCAAACACCGCCTATAAATACGAGTGGCGCTGTTTCTTGGGGAGGGGGATGGAAGAGATCTTTTTTGGTCCATTCTCTAACATGTGGCCTTTATTTTTGTTACATGCCACCAAGGACATCTAATGATCCCCGCAGGTCCAGGGTTTTGGGTCTATGCACTGGTGGACACAGACAGGAAGGGCCCCTGTGCAGTGACAGTATATGGGCCCTTTGGAACCCAAGAACTCCTAAAAATGCACAATTCCCCCTGCTTTGGGGGTAGTATGGTCCCCCGGACCTCTCAGACCCCTGTGCGGCTGCACCAATTTTATGTCCGCCCCTGAATCTATGGCAATGATCGGTCTCCGGGGCCGGGATTATGGATCTGATCACGAAAATGTGTTCAACCAATGACCAAAAAGTTGTCCCCATGTTTGGAAAACCAGCACCGGTTACTCCACAGCAGCACAAGGTCACGTTACAAAAGGCGTAAAGGGGGCGTCCACGATTTTAGAGGGCGCAGGGCGATAACTCCGCCACAAATGGTTCGGTGTCCTCCATGTCTGGCGGGGCGTGTCACATTCTGTCCAAACAAGAAGGGAGGCGTTTCTTCCTGTTCGTTTGAAATGTGACCGCTGCAGCCAATCGTTGGGCACTGACTGACTGCAGCGGTCATGCGGAGGAGTGGGGCCAAGTGAGGTATTGCAACTGAGCAGCAATATCAGACCCAGCTTTAAGGGACGCCGACCTCCATCTTTTACACACATCCATAAACACATATATCCCTGAACAGACGTACAAATATTAAAATAATTAGCGTAAAAAGAAAAATAAAAGTTTACAAAACACCAATAAGGAGCGTCCAATTAAATAAAACCGCGCACTATGCCGTTATACGTACGGCCGGTTATACCGGATCTTCCATTTTCGCGACCGGACTCTGAAAAAGAAATACATGATCATGAGGAACAGGGAGGAGGTGACGTAGAGGACCACGCACAGGCTCATGTCTATGTTGGAGAAGCCCAGGCCCAGGAAGGTGACCGTCTTGGCCCCCTCCGAGTTTTTCCCATTGTCGATGGGTTTTTGGACTATCTTGTTAATAAAGTCTGGTCCAATAATCGGACGGTCCTGCGGCTTCTTGTGTTTGGGGTCTGAGCCACCTCCAGGATCCTTGGTGTGGTGGTTGTCGTTTTTTCCTTCCTCCTCTTCGTGGCGGTCGCTGTCCGGGTCGGAGTATTTTAAGGAGATCTGGTTGGCGCCGTAGTGGCCCTTGAGGAAGGCGAGGATTTCTTTTTCGTTCCAGCTGTGCAGCCCGTTTATTTCCTCGTGGCAGGCCGGGCAGAGGGCGGGTGTTGGCCACTCTACCTTGGGGCTTTTTGGATCCTCGCTTGGGGCACCTATATGGGGAGAGCCCAAAAAATCATGTAAATCCTACAGATGCTGAACCCAAAACATAGATATTTGGTATTAAAGGGGGTGGTCTCACTACAGGCACCTACACTCCATTATGTAACTTTATGGGGGAAATAACCCTTTAAAGGGGTTGTCCACTACTTTTACATTGATATCTATCCTTAGGATAGGTCATCAATGTCTGATCGGCCGGGGTCTGACACCCCGCACCACTGCTGATCAGCTGTTCTCGGTGCACGCGGTCGGAAACGGTCCGTTCCTTCTTCTGCGGCCGGGTACTGCATATTCATAGCGGTGCAGTACCCAACCGCTATCAGAAGATGGGGCAGCTCCATCGCTAACCATTTCCAACTGCCGACACCCCAGAACCCCAGCCGATCAGACATCGATGACCTATCCTTTGGATATGGAAGTAGTGGACAACCCTTTTAAAAAGGGTTATTCCCCCCAAAAGATTGCGGAGTGTCACTTATCCATACAGTGGGGGATAATGTAACTTTTTTTTGAGGGGGATAACCATTTAAAGGGGTTGTCCACCCCACCTCCCAATAATATCAATAGGTGGCAGATGTGCAGTACGCGGCCGCTATCTGAAGACGTGGCAGCTCCAGCGCTAACTGTTGTGAATACATTTTCCAGTTTGGGGCTCCCTCTTGTGGTCAGTGCTGGCAGTGCAGTTGACTTGTGGAATGAGAGCCACACACCTGTGGAGGACTGGCAATCAGGCCTTTCAGACTGGGGTATATAACTGAGTAGTTTTCTCCTGTTACTTGCCGGTGCTCAATGTCTCCTGTGTGTTAAGGACATTCTGTAACCAGCTCTGCTCACTACCAGTACTCCTCTCAGATAAGTTGGTCTTTGAACCTGTGCTTATTGTTTCCACTTTCTTGTTGTTTTTTTCTGTTTTTGATACTAATGCTTGATTTCTAATTTGTCTGTGTGGAGTTCCTGGTGGAACTGGATCATTCCCTGCTGGGAGTGTCTGTATATTTAGCTCCATGATTCTGCAATGTATTGTGTTTGTCATGCTTGGTATTAAATTCAGTCCCTCATCTATATTAGTGTTTTTGGATCCCAGTAACATCAGAGTGCTGATACAGTGGGGGAGAGGCCGTGTGGTCTTGGGGTTTTTCCATGTCAGGCGTGCTGAGATTTTTTTTGTGGGGGGGGGGGGGGTTTACGGCTGCAAACAGTGCTCTTTCCTATCCTTTCCTATAAAGATAGTTTGGGCCTCATCTTTGCTAAATCTGTTTTCTAGCTTTGTATTGTGTTTTCCTATACAGTGGAACCTCGCTTAACGAGTAACCCAGGTAACGAGAATTTCGCTTAACAAGCAAAGCTTTCTGTAAATTTGTAACTGTTTACAAGAAAGCTTTGCTGTACGAGCAAAATCCTCACCGCACACACTTCCGGTTCCGTACATCCACCACACTCTGACCCGCTCTTGCAGTCCGCACAAACACACACATGCCCGCATAAAACACACACACACAAACAAACACGCACGCACATACAATATTATGCTCACCTTACCTTCCGTTCCATCGCCGGCCTCCTGGGTCTTGTAGTTCGCCGGTGCATCGCGACGATTGAGGAATCCTCGCGGTGAACTACAAGACTTAGGAGGCCGGCGATGGAACGGAAGGTAAGGTGAGCATAATATGTGTACCTTCCGTTCCATCGCTGGCCTCCTGGGTCCTGTAGTGCGCTGCTCCAGGCTGTGTATCGGTACCCATCGGCGACGAGGCGGGAATTTCTGCTGTCACTGCTACTCAAAGGAAGTGCACTGACCAATCAGAGGCTCCTGCCTTTGACGTCAGCGCTCTGGGTGCGGAAGTTCCTCGATACACAGCCCGTGCTAGCGAACAGAAAGTCCCAGCAGGCCGGCTGCTCACGGGCCAACCCACTGACCCTCCCCCCTCACGGGCCAACCCACTGACCCTCCCCCTCACGGGCCAACCCACTGACCCTCCCCCTCACGGGCCAAACCCACTGACCCTCCCCCTCACGGGCCAAACCCACTGACCCTCCCCCTCACGGGCCAACCCACTGACTCTCCCCCTCACGGGCCAACCCACTGACCCTCCCCCTCACGGGCCAACCCACTGACTCTCCCCCTCACGGGCCAACCCACTGACCCTCCCCCTCACGGGCCAACCCACTGACCACCAATGGACACATGCGAGCATGCCCACTATAGAGCCAACCACGCACTGGTACTAATGTTTATATAAGTCGATGCTCTGTTGTGTTCACCCCAACAATCTGTCCACTGCCACTACTCACCGGCCAGCCTCTTATTAACCACATTGTGTTTCCTCCACAGCCACAGCACCGCCTCATCCGCCGTCTTCACCCCGTCCACCGACTCCTTGGCCATGGCTTCAAAGTGTTGTGCGCATTCCCGGCATCCAAAAAAATCCCGGATGTATCGTCTCATGGTTTTCAGCACCGCCTGAGCGTCTCCTTCAAACTCTGCGGAGAAATGGAGCAATTGAAAAAGTATTTTAAGATTCTGCCATAATATTTCCAACAAGACATTTATTAAGGAATAACAGAAATGCATTGCTATGTCTATGGAGAACACATGGCGCATGCGCACATTCTCTTCTGCAACGCGAGACGTTGTAGGGGGAAGGTAGAAATGATTATTTATAACAAAAAAGGAAAACACTTTGCTGTGTCTGCCCCGATTATTTTCTGTAATGTGACGCTGAGACTTTATTTTGTTTGCTTGTGGATGTCATGGAAGAAAAATCTGGCGCATGCGCAGATTCTCTTCTGAGATGATATGTCTGCAGAGAATTTATTTCTGTTCTTCACATGCGTAATTCTCACTCATGGGAGAAAGGATCCAGCACATTCCCATACAAAGCAAAACACACGGCGCATGCGCAGACTTCCTTCTGCAAAGAAAGATTCTGCGAGGGCACAGAATTCACTTCTGTAGATTGCGTGTGGTGACCCTACTCTAGTTTCGAACATGGGAGAAAAATCTGGAGCATGTGCCGATTCTCTTGAGATGATATGTCGGCAGAGAATTTAGCTCTGTTCTTCACATGAGCAATTCCCTATCATGGGAGAAAGATCCAACACATTCCCATACAAAAGGAAAACACGCATGCGCCGTTTTTGTTTTAAGAAAAATACTGCAAGGGCACAGAATTCACTTCTGTAGATTGTGTGTGGTGACCCTACTCCAGTTTCTGGGCACTTAAGG
>NC_134361.1:230035915-230040915 GCF_048569485.1 Anomaloglossus baeobatrachus
GATTAGGTAAACAGGGCCCAAATTGGCCGCTTTCGAGGGGGTTAAATGATATGACATGGGTAAAAGGCCCGTTAGTGAGCATGAACATAAAGCAGTGACATTCCTTTAATTGGATAGATATGGCAATGTCTATTCATGCGGGTGTCTACCGCCATGGATTCACAAACGGTCGATGAGGAACCATGTTTTTGCTGGCCCTAGCAACCAATCACAGTGCAGCTTTCATTTCACCAGAGCCGTTTAAAGAATGAAAGCTGGGCTCTGATTGGTTGCTATAGGCAACAAGGATAGTTTAGGTAAAGAGGGCCCAAACTGGTCGATTTCGGGGGGTTAAATGACATGACATAGGCCTCAATACTGCGCCAGGTCAGTCACAATCCGCAGCACCAGCCATTGTCTGAGGGCGGAGGACTTAAGAGCCAAAATGGCTCATTTTGTTTTTTTTCTTGGCTAAGTCCCCGTCCGGATCTTGTGCTGACATCTGCCACGTATCATCGTGTAATCCTCCTTTCCTCCTTCCTCACAAACTACCGCATTTCTGCTTTACCCTAATCTCTAAAGTGGACAATAGCCATTAAACCCGTACCTGGTGGCGGGGGATTTACAGGCTTTTTACTCGATGGGATTTAAAGCAAGATCTAAGGAGAGGGGGGAAACAAAAAACCTTCCCAAGACATAATCCACGGACTAGAAGTGACCCAATTCTTTTTATCGGAAGGAAGGAGCGCCCGGCAGATTTTCGGCTGTGCTGGGAAGGGGCCAACGACAGGCGCCGGACCATTTACACGGCGGCGCCGAGATTCGCGCCGCGGCCGCCAATAGCAGCGCTCGGCTTAGCGGAACATTTAACCCTTTTTAGGCCTGTTACCAGGCAATAAAACAAAACTATCAGACGTAAACACAAGTGAGGACGTGACAGATGCCAAAATCATACGAGACCATTGCAATCCCTTTATGGGGGTCCCTACAAGTGCAAACATGCCTGGATGGCCAAGGCCTAATTTTTTGGAAAAAGGGTGGCAGTAAGGCTATGTGCACACGCTGAAGAAATTTTCTGCACCAAATCTGCACGTTGTGGCAAAAAAAACAAAACAAAAAAAAAAAAAATGGATGCGGTTTTGATGTCATTGAAGTCAATGGGTGAAAAAACGCTGCTAAACCGGAATTGACATGGTGCATCAAAATCTGCACCAAACCTGCACCGTGTGCACAGCAAATCCAAAATCCCATAGACTTTGCTGGCGTCAGAAGAGGCATGCAGATTTTTTAAAAAATGCGTAAAAAAACCGCAGCGTGTGCACAGGGCCTAAGAGTCGTCATCCAGCATATCTGTACTGATCTCATCAAACCAAAGCCAATTTCCCCAAAGGAAGGCCAAAGTCATCATCACCCCCCGATATGGGCAAACTTACCTAAAGAGGGTGTTTAGGATTAGGTAAAAGCGACTATACCCACCCTCTGCACCCAGAGACAGCGCCACTCTTGACTGTGGGTCATAGCAGGTATTGCAGGTCATCAGTAGTCATTAAAGGGTTATTCCCATCTTTAGAAGTTCTCACCTAGCCAGGATAGGCGATAGCTTGCCGAGTGGTGTGGGGTCCGAAAAAAGCAGGAACATAAAAGCCATCATCATGTTTAAAGGGATGACTGCTTTTACGGGCCCCTGGCGGCTGCCGCCCTGATGGCGCTCTCCTGACCCTTCCCTACAACAGCCAATATCAATTCAATTATCGACATTCTATTTTTTAGAGGTCGCACCTTTAAGGGCATCCCCATAACTCAAGGGGCCGGAGTGCTGTCAATAGGAATGCCTCGGCCTGTTGCTCCTAATGGCTTTCTGTGTAATCAATGAATAACAGTATTTCTAAAAATCAAATAATGAGGCAGCGCGGCCAGCGCTCACTGACAGGGCCGTATATTAGCAGTGGACGCGGCTCCAGGGCCAGTGATTCACAACACCTCCGGGCTATAGGCTAAACTGGTGACCGACAGCTGAAGCCTACAAGGAAGGTTATGAAGGGCTCCGCCATGTTCCTGTACTCACCTAAAGGCCCAACAATTAGGGTAAGGGCATACGTGCGTACAACAATGGTCATTTTTGCCCAGGGCACAGAAGAGTGTTAAACACCCCCCCCCCCAAAAATCTGTCTTTAAATAGTGATGCACTACTCCACCTCCTGGTTATAGGCTGCTAAGGGTACTTTCACACTTGCGTTATTTTCCTTCCGTTACAATCCGCCCTTTTGGGAAACAGCGGAATCCGTTAACGGATTCCGCTGTTTCCCATAGACTTGTATGGGTGACGGATTGTACCAAAAGGAGCTGCGTTGCTTCCGCTGGGCGACGCTCCGTTGCTTCCGCCCAGCGGGAGGAACGCAGCATGTAACGTTATTTTGAGCAGCGGAATCCTCTGGATTTCACTGCGCATGCTCTTTTTTTTTTTTTTTTTTTTTTTTTTTAAATCAAACTTTATTTCGGCTCGCGGTGGCCGAACGTTCAGCTGAGCGCCCGGCCGTCGGCAAGCGACAGCGCTCAGCTGAATGACCGGCCACCAGCATGCCCGGCCGCCGGCAAGTCACAGCGCTCAGCTGAGCGCCCGCCCGCCGGCATGCCCGGGCGCCGGCAAGTGACAGCGATCAGCTGATCACCCGGCGGCCGGCTACTGGGAGCAATCAGCTGATCACCCAGCGGCCGGCTGCAGGGAACGATCAGCTGATCGTTCACTATAGTCTGCCGCTGGTAAAACCGGGAAAAAAAAAAAAAAAAAATCAAAACGAATTGCGTTGTTTTGCAGCATCCGTTGCATCCGTTGTGTCACTATATGCAACACATCCGTTGCATCCGTTACACAACGCAATGCAACGGATACCGTTCAACGCAAGTGTGAAAGTAGCTTAAACTGGTGACCGACAGCTGAAGCCTACAAGAAGGTAATGAAGGCCTCCGCCATGTTCCTGTACTCACCTAAAGGCCCAAGTATTAGGGTGACATCATTTTTGCTCATGGCACGGAGGATTATTACAACAAATCCTAGATAATGGTGCAGTTTTGTGGTTGGGTGTGGAGTCATACACCCATTAACAACGCAGCCCTGGTTTATTGGTTACAACTTGGCCCCATTTAAAGGGATTGTCCATTATTTTTTTAAAAATTGGATAACAGAAAGAATTTAAAAAAATAAATAAATATAATTAATTAGGTACTCATCAGCTCTCTCCCCGACGGTCTCTGTTTCTTTCCCAGCTCAGATGATGTCACGTACATGCATGTGACCAGTGCAGCCAATCACCAGGAGATTGATGCCTGTATGGCACAAGAACACTGATTGACTGCAGCGGTCTTGTGGCCGTTAGACTTTTTTTTACGTATATAGCGCCATTAATTGTGCAGCGCTTCACAGATTTCAGCATTGCTGACCCCATTGGGGCTCGCAATCTAGATTCCCTATCTGTAGGTCTTTGAAATGTGGGAAGAAAAATCGGAAAACCCGGACGAAACGCACGCAAACAGGGGGAGAACATACAAACTCCTTGCAGATGTTGTCCTTGGTAGGATTTGAAGCTAGGACCCCAGAGCTGCAAGACTGCAGTGCTAACCACTGAGCCACCACAAGACTGCAGTGCTAACCACTGAGCCACCACAAGACTGCAGTGCTAACCACTGAGCCACCACAAGACTGCAGTGCTAACCACTGAGCCACCACAAGACTGCAGTGCTAACCACTGAGCCACCACAAGAATGCAGTGCTAACCACTGAGCCACCACAAGAATGCAGTGCTAACCACTGAGCCACCACAAGAATGCAGTGCTAACCACTGAGCCACCACAAGAATGCAGTGCTAACCACTGAGCCACCACAAGAATGCAGTGCTAACCACTGAGCCACTGTGTCATCCACATCACTGTAGAAAGCAAATGAGCGTAAATGTTAATGTGACGAGGCATTGAATAGGTGGATGTTTTTTTCTTTTATTATCACAGATCCTGATGTTACAAAAAGCCAAGCTGCAATACCAGACAGAACCATTGCACAATGGTGGTGCTACCCCAGCGGCCCAGCTACCCCAGCGGCCCAGCTACCCCCAGCGGCCCCAGCTACCCCAGCGGCCCCAGCTACCCCAGCGGCCCAGCTACCCCAGCGGCCCAGCTACCCCAGCGGCCCAGCTACCCTACCCCAGCGGCCCAGCTACCCCAGCGGCCCAGCTACCCCAGCGGCCCAGCTACCCCAGCGGCCCAGCGGCCCAGCTACCCCTGGATGAAAAAACATTATTTGGGGCAGATTACCAACATCTGAACAGCTATACTATAGCCTGGGCATGCACTATACAATGCTATGGTCTCAAACACGTCGTTGTTGGGGGAACTACATCTCTCAGCACAACCTGCAATGTGAACAGTGAATTAGATAAGGCTTTCCATCTTACCGGTGTTTGCCAGGGCATCGGGTTGTACCGCAGCCTGGACTGTGAGACTGTGGAACAGCTTCCAGAGGGAGCAGGGGTATCCTCTCAGCTGGGCCCGGCTTCCCTGGCAGCCCACCCATGCCACATGGTTGGTAAGGTAGATTCCAGAGATCTAAGAAAAAAAAAAAAAAATCAATAATATTACACATGAGAAAGTGGCAACCGGACGAACTTACACCCCCTTCTGGATCCTAAATTCCTTGAGAAGGGTTGTGCACTACCCCCGAGTTGTACGCAATCTGACGGGACAGTAGTTGAGGCACCTATCCTGCTGGTGATATCAAAGTGTCCCATCCTAATTAATGGGACACATGTAAAAGCTAATATCAACATTAGTAGGAGATTGTGGCGGATCCAGGGACTCACCCGCATTTTGTTGTTGACCAGGTCCAAGATGGCGTCATAAGGGATCTTGTCCAGCGGCATACTGACCAGCCACTCCTGCAGCGTTTCCAGAAGTTTCACCACATGGGGGCGCCCCGGGAACAACTGGGGGCGAAAAACAGAGACTATATAAAGTCACAGTAATGAAATGAT
>NC_134361.1:230045915-230061963 GCF_048569485.1 Anomaloglossus baeobatrachus
GTAATGTAAGGCCGACTCCAGGTCTGCCGTGTACAACGTGGACCTATGACAAGACAAAAATACCGTACGTGAGATGAGAGCAGCGTCACGTCGCTCCAAAGTCTGGAATAACTGCAGCTCCGCATTAAAGTGGATGTGCTGTAATACCAGGCATGGCCTGACTAGGAGGGTGGCGCTGTGTCTGCTGTAATACCGGGCATGGCCTGTCTAGGAGGGTGGCGCTGTGTCTGCTGTAATACCAGGCATGGCCTGTCTAGGAGGGTGGCGCTGTGTCTGCTGTAATACCGGGCATGGCCTGTCTAGGAGGGTGGCGCTGTGTCTGCTGTAATACCAGGCATGGCCTGTCTAGGAGGGTGGCGCTGTGTCTGCTGTAATACCGGGCATGGCCTGTCTAGGAGGGTGGCGCTGTGTCTGCTGTAATACCAGGCATGGCCTGTCTAGGAGGGTGGCGCTGTTGCTGCTGTAATACCAGGCATGGCCTGTCTAGGAGGGTGGCGCTGTGTCTGCTGTAATACCGGGCATGGCCTGTCTAGGAGGGTGGCGCTGTGTCTGCTGTAATACCGGGCATGGCCTGTCTAGGAGGGTGGCGCTGTTTCTACTGTAATACCAGGCATGGCCTGTCTAGGAGGGTGGCGCTGTTGCTGCTGTAATACCAGGCATGGCCTGTCTAGGAGGGTGGCGCTGTGTCTGCTGTAATACCGGGCATGGCCTGTCTAGGAGGGTGGCGCTGTTTCTACTGTAATACCAGGCATGGCCTGTCTAGGAGGGTGGCGCTGTGTCTGCTGTAATACCGGGCATGGCCTGTCTAGGAGGGTGGCGCTGTGTCTGCTGTAATACCGGGCATGGCCTGTCTAGGAGGGTGGCGCTGTGTCTGCTGTAATACCGGGCATGGCCTGTCTAGGAGGGTGGCGCTGTGTCTGCTGTAATACCGGGCATGGCCTGTCTAGGAGGGTGGCGCTGTGTCTGCTGTAATACCAGGCATGGCCTGTCTAGGAGGGTGGCGCTGTGTCTGCTGTAATACCGGGCATGGCCTGTCTAGGAGGGTGGCGCTGTGTCTGCTGTAATACCAGGCATGGCCTGTCTAGGAGGGTGGCGCTGTTGCTGCTGTAATACCAGGCATGGCCTGTCTAGGAGGGTGGCGCTGTGTCTGCTGTAATACCGGGCATGGCCTGTCTAGGAGGGTGGCGCTGTTGCTGCTGTAATACCGGGCATGGCCTGTCTAGGAGGGTGGCGCTGTGTCTGCTGTAATACCGGGCATGGCCTGTCTAGGAGGGTGGCGCTGTTTCTACTGTAATACCAGGCATGGCCTGTCTAGGAGGGTGGCGCTGTGTCTGCTGTAATACCGGGCATGGCCTGTCTAGGAGGGTGGCGCTGTGTCTGCTGTAATACCGGGCATGGCCTGTCTAGGAGGGTGGCGCTGTGTCTGCTGTAATACCGGGCATGGCCTGTCTAGGAGGGTGGCGCTGTGTCTGCTGTAATACCGGGCATGGCCTGTCTAGGAGGGTGGCGCTGTGTCTGCTGTAATACCAGGCATGGCCTGTCTAGGAGGGTGGCGCTGTTTCTGCTGTAATACCGGGCATGGCCTGTCTTGGAGGGTGGCGCTGTGTCTGCTGTAATACCGGGCATGGCCTGTCTAGGAGGGTGGCGCTGTGTCTGCTGTAATACCAGGCATGGCCTGTCTAGGAGGGTGGCGCTGTGTCTGCTGTAATACCGGGCATGGCCTGTCTAGGAGGGTGGCGCTGTGTCTGCTGTAATACCAGGCATGGCCTGTCTAGGAGGGTGGCGCTGTGTCTGCTGTAATACCAGGCATGGCCTGTCTAGGAGGGTGGCGCTGTGTCTGCTGTAATACCAGGCATGGCCTGTGTAGGAGGGTGGCGCTGTGTCTGCTGTAATACCAGGCATGGCCTGTCTAGGAGGGTGGCGCTGTGTCTGCTGTAATACCAGGCATGGCCTGTCTAGGAGGGTGGCGCTGTGTCTGCTGTAATACCAGGCATGGCCTGTCTAGGAGGGTGGCGCTGTTTCTGCTGTAATACCGGGCATGGCCTGTCTAGGAGGGTGGCGCTGTGTCTGCTGTAATACCGGGCATGGCCTGTGTAGGAGGGTGGCGCTGTTGCTGCAGTAGAATGTTGGCAGATGGTGGTGGGGGGGGGGATATTAATTCTCAGTGTAGGGTAATGGCGGATCTTACTTGTCGTACTCCTTCCAGGCCCCGCCGCCCTCCTCGTCCTCCTGGGGGAGTGTCTCCGGCAGCGAGGAGCGGGCCCCGGCTTTCTTCCTTACACCCGGCAACGACTTCAGATGGGAGGAGAACACCGAACGCAGCGGCTTCACTCTGTCAGTGGGGGGGGGGGCAAAAAAATGATAGAAAGGGGTCAGGACCCGCAGAGCATCGCAGCTATGATAGAAAGGAGTCAGGACACGCAGAGCATCGCAGCTATGATAGAAAGGAGTCAGGACCTGCAGAGCATCGCAGCTATGATAGAAAAGGAGTCAGGACCCGCAGAGCATCGCAGCTATGATAGAAAGGAGTCAGGACCCGCAGAGCATCACAGCTATGATAGAAAGGAGTCAGGACACGCAGAGCATCGCAGCTATGATAGAAAGGAGTCACGACCCGCAGAGCATCGCAGCTATGATAGAAGGGGGTCAGGACACGCAGAGCATCACAGCTATGATAGAAAGGAGTCAGGACACGCAGACCATCGCAGCTATGATAGAAAGGAGTCAGGACACGCAGAGCATCGCAGCTATGATAGAAGGGGGTCAGGACACGCAGAGCATCACAGCTATGATAGAAAGGGGTCAGGACACGCAGACCATCGCAGCTATGATAGAAAGGAGTCAGGACACGCAGAGCATCGCAGCTATGATAGAAAGGAGTCAGGACACGCAGAGCATCGCAGCTATGATAGAAAGGAGTCAGGACACGCAGAGCATCGCAGCTATGATAGAAAGGAGTCAGGAGACGCAGAGCATCACAGCTATGATAGAAAGGAGTCAGGACACGCAGAGCATCGCAGCTATGATAGAAGGAGTCAGGAGCCGCAGAGCATCGCAGCTATGATAGAAAGGAGTCAGGACCCGCAGAGCATCGCAGCTATGATAGAAAGGAGTCAGGACACGCAGAGCATCACAGCTATGATAGAAAGGAGTCAGGACACGCAGAGCATCGCAGCTATGATAGAAAGGAGTCAGGACCCGCAGAGCATCACAGCTATGATAGAAAGGAGTCAGGACCCGCAGAGCATCGCAGCTATGATAGAAAGGAGTCAGGACCCGCAGAGCATCGCAGCTATGATAGAAAGGGGTCAGGACACGCAGAGCATCGCAGCTATGATAGAAAGGAGTCAGGACACGCAGAGCATCGCAGCTATGATAGAAAGGAGTCAGGACACGCAGAGCATCGCAGCTATGATAGAAAGGAGTCAGGACACGCAGAGCATCGCAGCTATGATAGAAAGGAGTCAGGACACGCAGAGCACCGCAGCTATAATAGGAAGGAGTCAGGACACGCAGAGCATCGCAGCTATGATAGAAAGGAGTCAGGACACGCAGAGCATCACAGCTATGATAGAAAGGAGTCAGGACACGCAGAGCATCGCAGCTATGATAGAAAGGGGTCAGGACACGCAGAGCATCACAGCTATGATAGAAAGGGGTCAGGACACGCAGAGCATCGCAGCTATGATAGAAAGGAGTCAGGACACGCAGAGCATCACAGCTATGATAGAAAGGAGTCAGGACCCGCAGAGCATCGCAGCTATGATAGAAAGGGGTCAGGACCCGCAGAGCATCACAGCTATGATAGAAAGGAGTCAGGACACGCAGAGTATCGCAGCTATGATAGAAAGGAGTCAGGAGACGCAGAGCATCACAGCTATGATAGAAAGGAGTCAGGACCCGCAGAGCATCGCAGCTATGATAGAAAGGAGTCAGGACACGCAGAGCATCGCAGCTATGATAGAAAGGAGTCAGGACCCGCAGAGCATCGCAGCTATGATAGAAAGGGGTCAGGACCCGCAGAGCATCACAGCTATGATAGAAAGGAGTCAGGACACGCAGAGTATCGCAGCTATGATAGAAAGGAGTCAGGAGATGCAGAGCATCGCAGCTAAGATAGAAAGGAGTCAGGACCCGCAGAGCATCGCAGCTATGATAGAAAGGAGTGAGGACACGCAGAGCATCACAGCTATAATAGAAAGGAGTCAGGACCCGCAGAGCATCGCAGCTATGATAGAAAGGAGTGAGGACATGCAGAGCATCACAGCTATAATAGAAAGGAGTCAGGACCCGCAGAGCATCGCAGCTATGATAGAAAGGAGTCAGGACCCGCAGAGCATCGCAGCTATGATAGAAAGGAGTCAGGACACGCAGAGCATCACAGCTATGATAGAAAGGAGTCAGGACACGCAGAGCATCGCAGCTATGATAGAAAGGAGTCAGGACACGCAGAGCATCGCAGCTATGATAGAAAGGAGTCAGGACACGCAGAGCATCACAGCTATGATAGAAAGGAGTCAGGACCCGCAGAGCATCGCAGCTATGATAGAAAGGGGTCAGGACCCGCAGAGCATCACAGCTATGATAGAAAGGAGTCAGGACACGCAGAGTATCGCAGCTATGATAGAAAGGAGTCAGGAGACGCAGAGCATCACAGCTATGATAGAAAGGAGTCAGGACCCGCAGAGCATCGCAGCTATGATAGAAAGGAGTCAGGACACGCAGAGCATCACAGCTATGATAGACAGGAGTCAGGACCTGCAGAGCATCGCAGCTATGATAGAAAGGGGTCAGGACCCGCAGAGCATCACAGCTATGATAGAAAGGAGTCAGGACACGCAGAGTATCGCAGCTATGATAGAAAGGAGTCAGGACACGCAGAGCATCACAGCTATGATAGAAAGGAGTCAGGACCCGCAGAGCATCGCAGCTATGATAGAAAGGAGTCAGGACACGCAGAGCATCGCAGCTATGATAGAAAGGAGTCAGGACCTGCAGAGCATCGCAGCTATGATAGAAAGGGGTCAGGACCCGCAGAGCATCACAGCTATGATAGAAAGGAGTCAGGACACGCAGAGCATCGCAGCTATGATAGAAAGGAGTCAGGACCTGCAGAGCATCGCAGCTATGATAGAAAAGGAGTCAGGACCCGCAGAGCATCGCAGCTATGATAGAAAGGAGTCAGGACCCGCAGAGCATCACAGCTATGATAGAAAGGAGTCAGGACACGCAGAGCATCGCAGCTATGATAGAAAGGAGTCACGACCCGCAGAGCATCGCAGCTATGATAGAAGGGGGTCAGGACACGCAGAGCATCACAGCTATGATAGAAAGGAGTCAGGACACGCAGACCATCGCAGCTATGATAGAAAGGAGTCAGGACACGCAGAGCATCGCAGCTATGATAGAAGGGGGTCAGGACACGCAGAGCATCACAGCTATGATAGAAAGGGGTCAGGACACGCAGACCATCGCAGCTATGATAGAAAGGAGTCAGGACACGCAGAGCATCGCAGCTATGATAGAAAGGAGTCAGGACACGCAGAGCATCGCAGCTATGATAGAAAGGAGTCAGGACACGCAGAGCATCGCAGCTATGATAGAAAGGAGTCAGGAGACGCAGAGCATCACAGCTATGATAGAAAGGAGTCAGGACACGCAGAGCATCGCAGCTATGATAGAAGGAGTCAGGAGCCGCAGAGCATCGCAGCTATGATAGAAAGGAGTCAGGACCCGCAGAGCATCGCAGCTATGATAGAAAGGAGTCAGGACACGCAGAGCATCACAGCTATGATAGAAAGGAGTCAGGACACGCAGAGCATCGCAGCTATGATAGAAAGGAGTCAGGACCCGCAGAGCATCACAGCTATGATAGAAAGGAGTCAGGACCCGCAGAGCATCGCAGCTATGATAGAAAGGAGTCAGGACCCGCAGAGCATCGCAGCTATGATAGAAAGGGGTCAGGACACGCAGAGCATCGCAGCTATGATAGAAAGGAGTCAGGACACGCAGAGCATCGCAGCTATGATAGAAAGGAGTCAGGACACGCAGAGCATCGCAGCTATGATAGAAAGGAGTCAGGACACGCAGAGCATCGCAGCTATGATAGAAAGGAGTCAGGACACGCAGAGCACCGCAGCTATAATAGGAAGGAGTCAGGACACGCAGAGCATCGCAGCTATGATAGAAAGGAGTCAGGACACGCAGAGCATCACAGCTATGATAGAAAGGAGTCAGGACACGCAGAGCATCGCAGCTATGATAGAAAGGGGTCAGGACACGCAGAGCATCACAGCTATGATAGAAAGGGGTCAGGACACGCAGAGCATCGCAGCTATGATAGAAAGGAGTCAGGACACGCAGAGCATCACAGCTATGATAGAAAGGAGTCAGGACCCGCAGAGCATCGCAGCTATGATAGAAAGGGGTCAGGACCCGCAGAGCATCACAGCTATGATAGAAAGGAGTCAGGACACGCAGAGTATCGCAGCTATGATAGAAAGGAGTCAGGAGACGCAGAGCATCACAGCTATGATAGAAAGGAGTCAGGACCCGCAGAGCATCGCAGCTATGATAGAAAGGAGTCAGGACCCGCAGAGCATCACAGCTATGATAGAAAGGAGTCAGGAGACGCAGAGTATCGCAGCTATGATAGAAAGGAGTCAGGAGACGCAGAGCATCACAGCTATGATAGAAAGGAGTCAGGACCCGCAGAGCATCGCAGCTATGATAGAAAGGAGTCAGGACACGCAGAGCATCACAGCTATGATAGACAGGAGTCAGGACCCGCAGAGCATCGCAGCTATGATAGAAAGGGGTCAGGACCCGCAGAGCATCACAGCTATGATAGAAAGGAGTCAGGACACGCAGAGTATCGCAGCTATGATAGAAAGGAGTCAGGAGACGCAGAGCATCACAGCTATGATAGAAAGGAGTCAGGACCCGCAGAGCATCGCAGCTATGATAGAAAGGAGTCAGGACACGCAGAGCATCGCAGCTATGATAGAAAGGAGTCAGGACCCGCAGAGCATCGCAGCTATGATAGAAAGGGGTCAGGACCCGCAGAGCATCACAGCTATGATAGAAAGGAGTCAGGACACGCAGAGTATCGCAGCTATGATAGAAAGGAGTCAGGAGATGCAGAGCATCGCAGCTAAGATAGAAAGGAGTCAGGACCCGCAGAGCATCGCAGCTATGATAGAAAGGAGTGAGGACACGCAGAGCATCACAGCTATAATAGAAAGGAGTCAGGACCCGCAGAGCATCGCAGCTATGATAGAAAGGAGTGAGGACATGCAGAGCATCACAGCTATAATAGAAAGGAGTCAGGACCCGCAGAGCATCGCAGCTATGATAGAAAGGAGTCAGGACCCGCAGAGCATCGCAGCTATGATAGAAAGGAGTCAGGACACGCAGAGCATCACAGCTATGATAGAAAGGAGTCAGGACACGCAGAGCATCGCAGCTATGATAGAAAGGAGTCAGGACACGCAGAGCATCGCAGCTATGATAGAAAGGAGTCAGGACACGCAGAGCATCACAGCTATGATAGAAAGGAGTCAGGACCCGCAGAGCATCGCAGCTATGATAGAAAGGGGTCAGGACCCGCAGAGCATCACAGCTATGATAGAAAGGAGTCAGGACACGCAGAGTATCGCAGCTATGATAGAAAGGAGTCAGGAGACGCAGAGCATCACAGCTATGATAGAAAGGAGTCAGGACCCGCAGAGCATCGCAGCTATGATAGAAAGGAGTCAGGACACGCAGAGCATCACAGCTATGATAGACAGGAGTCAGGACCTGCAGAGCATCGCAGCTATGATAGAAAGGGGTCAGGACCCGCAGAGCATCACAGCTATGATAGAAAGGAGTCAGGACACGCAGAGTATCGCAGCTATGATAGAAAGGAGTCAGGACACGCAGAGCATCACAGCTATGATAGAAAGGAGTCAGGACCCGCAGAGCATCGCAGCTATGATAGAAAGGAGTCAGGACACGCAGAGCATCGCAGCTATGATAGAAAGGAGTCAGGACCTGCAGAGCATCGCAGCTATGATAGAAAGGGGTCAGGACCCGCAGAGCATCACAGCTATGATAGAAAGGAGTCAGGACACGCAGAGTATCGCAGCTATGATAGAAAGGAGTCAGGAGATGCAGAGCATCGCAGCTAAGATAGAAAGGAGTCAGGACCCGCAGAGCATCGCAGCTATGATAGAAAGGAGTGAGGACACGCAGAGCATCACAGCTATAATAGAAAGGAGTCAGGACCCGCAGAGCATCGCAGCTATGATAGAAAGGAGTGAGGACACGCAGAGCATCACAGCTATAATAGAAAGGAGTCAGGACCCGCAGAGCATCGCAGCTATGATAGAAAGGAGTCAGGACCCGCAGAGCATCGCAGCTATGATAGAAAGGAGTCAGGACCTGCAGAGCATCGCAGCTATGATAGAAAGGGGTCAGGACCCGCAGAGCATCGCAGCTAAGATAGAAAAGGAGTCAGGACACGCAGAGCATCGCAGCTATGATAGAAAGGAGTCAGGACACGCAGAGCATCACAGCTATGATAGAAAGGGGTCAGGACCCGCAGAGCATCGCAGCTAAGATAGAAAAGGAGTCAGGACACGCAGAGCATCGCAGCTATGATAGAAAGGAGTCAGGACACGCAGAGCATCGCAGCTATGATAGAAAGGAGTCAGGACACGCAGAGCATCACAGCTATGATAGAAAGGAGTCAGGACCTGCAGAGCATCGCAGCTATGATAGAAAGGGGTCAGGACCCGCAGAGCATCACAGCTATGATAGAAAGGAGTCAGGACACGCAGAGTATCGCAGCTATGATAGAAAGGAGTCAGGAGACGCAGAGCATCACAGCTATGATAGAAAGGAGTCAGAACCCGCAGAGCATCGCAGCTATGATAGAAAGGAGTCAGGACACGCAGAGCATCACAGCTATGATAGACAGGAGTCAGGACCTGCAGAGCATCGCAGCTATGATAGAAAGGGGTCAGGACCCGCAGAGCATCACAGCTATGATAGAAAGGAGTCAGGACACGCAGAGTATCGCAGCTATGATAGAAAGGAGTCAGGAGACGCAGAGCATCACAGCTATGATAGAAAGGAGTCAGGACCCGCAGAGCATCGCAGCTATGATAGAAAGGAGTCAGGACATGCAGAGCATCGCAGCTATGATAGAAAGGAGTCAGGACACGCAGAGCATCGCAGCTATGATAGAAAGGAGTCAGGACACGCAGAGCATCGCAGCTATGATAGAAAGGAGTCAGGACACGCAGAGCACCGCAGCTATAATAGGAAGGAGTCAGGACACGCAGAGCATCGCAGCTATGATAGAAAGGAGTCAGGACACGCAGAGCATCACAGCTATGATAGAAAGGAGTCAGGACACGCAGAGCATCGCAGCTATGATAGAAAGGGGTCAGGACCCGCAGAGCATCGCAGCTATGATAGAAAGGAGTCAGGACCTGCAGAGCATCGCAGCTATGATAGAAAGGGGTCAGGACCCGCAGAGCATCGCAGCTAAGATAGAAAAGGAGTCAGGACACGCAGAGCATCGCAGCTATGATAGAAAGGAGTCAGGACAGGACCCGACCCGCAGAGCATCACAGCTATGATAGAAAGGAGTCAGGAGACGCAGAGCATCGCAGCTAAGATAGAAAAGGAGTCAGGACCCGCAGAGCATCACCGCTAAGATAGAAAGGAGTCAGGAGACGCAGAGCATCACCGCTAAGATAGAAAGGAGTCAGGAGACGCAGAGCATCGCAGCTAAGATAGAAAAGGAGTCAGGACCCGCAGAGCATCACAGCTATGATAGAAAGGAGTCAGGAGACGCAGAGCATCGCAGCTATGATAGAAAGGAGTCAGGACCCGCAGAGCATCACAGCTATGATAGAAAGGAGTCAGGACCCGCAGAGCATCGCAGCTGTGATAGAAAGGAGTCAGGACAGGACCCGACCCGCAGAGCATCACAGCTATGATAGAAAGGAGTCAGGAGACGCAGAGCATCGCAGCTATGATAGAAAGGAGTCAGGACCCGCAGAGCATCACAGCTATGATAGAAAGGAGTCAGGACCCGCAGAGCATCGCAGCTGTGATAGAAAGGAGTCAGGACAGGACCCGACCCGCAGAGCATCACAGCTATGATAGAAAGGAGTCAGGAGACGCAGAGCATCACAGCTATGATAGAAAGGAGTCAGGACCCGCAGAGCATCGCAGCCAAGATAGAAAGGAGTCAGGACCCGCAGAGCATCGCAGCTAAGATAGAAAGGAGTCAGGACCCGCAGAGCATCGCAGCTATGATAGAAAGGAGTCAGGACAGGACCCGACCCGCAGAGCATCACAGCTATGATAGAAAGGAGTCAGGAGACGCAGAGCATCGCAGCTATGATAGAAAGGAGTCAGGACCTGCAGAGCATCGCAGCTATGATAGAAAGGAGTCAGGACACGCAGAGCATCGCAGCTGTGATAGAAAGGAGTCAGGACAGGACCCGACCCGCAGAGCATCACAGCTATGATAGAAAGGAGTCAGGAGACGCAGAGCATCGCAGCTATGATAGAAAGGAGTCAGGACCCGCAGAGCATCACAGCTATGATAGAAAGGAGTCAGGACCCGCAGAGCATCGCAGCTGTGATAGAAAGGAGTCAGGACAGGACCCGACCCGCAGAGCATCACAGCTATGATAGAAAGGAGTCAGGAGACGCAGAGCATCACAGCTATGATAGAAAGGAGTCAGGACCCGCAGAGCATCGCAGCAAGATAGAAAGGAGTCAGGACCCGCAGAGCATCGCAGCTGTGATAGAAAGGAGTCAGGACCCGCAGAGCATCGCAGCTGTGATAGAAAGGAGTCAGGACCCGCAGAGCATCGCAGCTGTGATAGAAAGGAGTCAGGACCTGCAGAGCATCGCAGCTGTGATAGAAAGGAGTCAGGACACGCAGAGCATCGCAGCTATGATAGAAAGGAGTCAGGAGACGCAGAGCATCGCAGCTATGATAGAAAGGAGTCAGGACCCGCAGAGCATCACAGCTATGATAGAAAGGAGTCAGGACCCGCAGAGCATCGCAGCTATGATAGAAGGGGGTCAGGACACGCAGAGCATCACAGCTATGATAGAAAGGAGTCAGGACACGCAGAGCATCACAGCTATGATAGAAAGGAGTCAGGACATGCAGAGCATCGCAGCTATGATAGAAAGGAGTCAGGACACGCAGAGCATCACAGCTATGATAGAAAGGAGTCAGGACACACAGAGCATCACAGCTATGATAGAAAGGAGTCAGGACACGCAGAGCATCGCAGCTATGATAGAAGGGGGTCAGGCGATGCAGAGCATCACAGCTATGATAGAAAGGAGTCAGGACCCGCAGAGCATCGCAGCTATGATAGAAAGGAGTCAGGACGCACAGACTGGTCACACTGCACATGATGACCCCTATTTACCTACAATGGACCATAGAGGAGAAGTCCTCGAAGCAGCGTGTTGTAATAATAGATTGCTATGTCCGGGGTCTGCTCTAGGGGGGCGCTCACTGTCAGACATCAATGATTTGCTTCTTCTATAAATATTCATTGGTTTCTTCGGGAAATGAGCCGCCCACACAGGGGACAGGGGGCAACGTCTGCAAATCGCCTATCAAACTGATGAATGATGGGGGGTGTCCGGAGGGCGCACTGGTCACGGGGTGGGTCGAGGTCCCAGACTCCATTTATCAGGGGTCATGTCTGCACCCAGAGGAAAGCCGGATGACACGAGGAAGGGGCGTCCAATCCCCACCTGACTGCCGGACCCCCGCTGATCACCAGAACGGGGGTCTCATGAGCGGTGGAAGTATGTGGATGTCAGCTGTCATATATATCAGGACCAGGTAAGGGGGTGTGAGTGAACGGGGAAGGCTTTTTGGGGTGTGAGTGAACAGGGAAGGCTTTTTGGGGGTGCAGGTTTTCCGCCACGTAACCCTACCCGCGCCGGGGCCGGCATGTTAGCGGGAGGAAAGCTCCTTGTATCTCTTACAGACACTTAGGTACTTACATGTTAATTAATCCATGTGAAGCGTTGGGATAGATCAGGTAACACGCCGGCACCGCCACCACCCCGAGCTTCTCCAGCGCGGCCTTGTCCGTGTCCACCGCCCGCCGCACCGCGATCTGCTCGAACTGCATCAGGTCCAGGATCACCTGCGGGAGGACGGCGCAGGGTTAAGTCCGTCCACTCATCTAATGTGCAGAAGACACAAATCCCGCAAGGAAAACCACCTCCCGTCCGACGTACGAGGCCTCGCTTTCAAAGATGATGGCGGTGTATCGGGGGTCCTTCTGGGTGAGGAGAGACGCGATGTCCCCGGAGCTGAAAAACAAAAACCGTGACCCCAAAATGAAGCTCTGGACTAAAACGCAATACCAGACGCAACCTGTAGCCTGGCGTGGCGCCGTTTCTGTTATGTTTTTCTATTTGTGGACAATCCCTTTAAGACCATTCCTTTAGTAGTATCCCTTTAATGGCGATCGTGGTGACAAATAATGAAGCACCAACATATATAGTCCTGATCAGAGCGGGACTACAACTCCCAGCATTTCTTGTCCACGTCTTACCAGCTCCCATTGGTCCTCTTCAGCTTTACTGCTACATCAGCTCACCTGATTGGCTGGAGCGGGGGGCACGCCGGGGGTCTGTGCTCAGCGGGGAGGCTCTCCAGGTAATCGATGATGACGTGCCGGACTGTCTGCACTTCTCTGTCGGCTTCCGCTAAACCGGAGAGATCAGAGGGGACAACCTGAGTGCACAAGAGGCGTCCTGCCTGCGTCCCCGGCCCCCCATAGCTCCCCGCACCCACAGCACTGGACATCTGTAGTGGCTGCGTCAGGTACTGCAGCTCTGTCCCATTTAAAGGGGTATTCCCATCCTCATGGATGGATATATTATCAGACAGAGCTTGGAAAAACGAGCACTTTTGCAATTTACTCCTTATTAAAATTTGCAGCCGTTCTTGACATTCGCTTTCTTTTGCTTACAGCTTGTTGCCTTGGAAACCGACCACTGCTGCTGTGCAGCACGTAAGCACGGAGGGAGAGCCGTGACAGGACGAGGAGAGAACTGCACGTGTTAATGATCCGAACATTAAAACAGCTCAAAGGAAGAGGAAACATAAGCTGTGCGCAGGATTGTCGTCTTGCGGCAGTGGTCGGTCTCCGAGGCAACGAGCTGTAAACAAGAAGTTCTCAAGAATGGCTGCAAATGCTGCGAAGAACGGGGCCGGGACCAACAAGCAGGAGGCAGCAACTGCCGGAACGTTTGTGCTTAAGCACATTATTTTTATTTTATTTTTTTAAGTCCCCTTTGAAGAAAAAAACATTAAGGCTGTGTCCACGGTAGAATGTTGCTGCGGATGTTTCTGCATGAAAATCCGCGGCTTTCCCACAAAATCTGCACCTTTTCAAAGGTGCGGATTTGCCGCGGATTTTGGTGCAGATTTTTTTTTTCCCCAATTCTGAAGCCAAAATCCGGATCAAAATCCGCAACAATAATTGTCATGTTGCAGATTTTTCCGGATCAAAATCCGCACCAAATCCGCCGCGGAAAATCTGCAGCATGGGCACAGCATTTCCAAAATGCCATAGAAATGGCTGGGAAGTGCCGCTGCTGCAGATTTTCGGGAAATCCGCGCATTTTCCGCAGCGTGGGCACATAGCCTAATGTTACTGCACCTCACCCCCCCCCCCCCCCCGCACCTAATCTCCCCCCAGCACCTAAACCTCCCCCCCCACACACACACACACAGAAGAGGCGAATCTGAAGCAGAAGGGCAGCACGGTAGCTCAGTGATTAGCACTGCAGTCTTGTGGTGGCTCAGTGGTTAGCACTGCAGTCTTGTGGTGGCTCAGTGGTTAGCACTGCAGTCTTGTGGTGGCTCAGTGGTTAGCACTGCAGTCTTGTGGTGGCTCAGTGGTTAGCACTGCAGTCTTGTGGTGGCTCAGTGGTTAGCACTGCAGTCTTGCAGCGCTGGGGTCCTGGGTTCTAGTCCCACTCAGGACACCATCTGCAAGGAGTTTGTATGTTCTCCCTGTGTTTGCGTGAGTTTCCTTCGGGTTCTCCGGTTTCCTCCCGCACTCCAAAGACATACAGTAAGGGACTCTAGATTGTGAGCCCCAATGGGGACAGTGTTGCCAATGTATGTAAAGTGCTGTGGGAATAGCGCTATATAAATGAATAATTATATTATAAGTAACATTTACCTTGTAGTTTTCTCCTTGTGTAAAGTCTTTTGTAAATGGACTAAAGAACTGTAAGAAAACAAATAATGAGAAGCAAATGAAAGCCCCTGCACCTCCCCACCCAGCACAGAGCAACCGTGAGGGCGACCCCTCCCACCCAGGAGTGCGACCCCCCCACCCAGCAACCAGGAGTGAGACCCCCCACGAACCGAGCAACCGAGAGTGCGACCCCTCCCACCCAGCAACCAGGAGTGCAACCCCCCACCCAGCAACTGGGAGTGAGACCCCCCCACGAACCGAGTAACCGGGAGTGCGACCCCCCCATCCAGCACCGAGCGACCGGGAGTGCGACCCCCCCCCCCACCCAGCAACCAGGAGTGAGACCCCCCACGAACCGAGCAACCGAGAGTGCGACCCCCCCCCCAGCAACCCCCCACCCAGCAACTGGGAGTGCGACCCCCACGAACCGAGCAACAGAGAGTGCAACCCCCCCACCCAGCAACTGGGAGTGAGACCCCCCCACAAACTGAGTAACCGAGAGTGCGACCCCCCATCCAGCACCGAGCGACCGGGAGTGCGACCCCCCCCCCCACCCAGCAACCGGGAGTGCAACCCCCCCCCCCAGCAACTGGGAGTGAGACCCCCCCCACGAACCGAGCGACCGGGAGTGCGGACTCCCCCCCACCCAGCAGCCGTATGTAGCGGCCCATGGTCACCCGCCGTATGTAGCGGCCCATGGTCACCCGCCGTATGTAGCGGCCCATGGTCACCCGCCGTATGTAGCGGCCCATGGTCACCCGCCGTATGTAGCGGCCCATGGTCACCCGCCGTATGTAGCGGCCCATGGTCACCTGCCGTATGTACCGGCCCATGGTCACCCCGCCGTATGTACCGGCCCATGGTCACCCGCCGTATGTACCGGCCCATGGTCACCCGCCGTATGTACCGGCCCATGGTCACCCCGCCGTATGTACCGGCCCATGGTCACCCGCCGTATGTACCGGCCCCATGGTCACCCGCCGTATGTAGCGGCCCATGGTCACCCACCATATGCCATGATGGCACAGGACTCACCCGAAACGTTGGGTAGAACTGGACGCCGTAGTCTTTGCAGATGGCGGTGTTCTCCTCGTCGGCGCAGTTCAGCACTCCGATCCTGATGGCGGGACTCCAGTCTATGGGAGGAAAACACCGGGGGGATTAGATTATGTATCACCCCGCCACCTCGCCCACATGCTCCGATCAGGGGCGGCGCCATTCCTGAGAGAAAGCAGCCTTGGTTCTCTAATTCTGGACATACCCTTTAAGAAGGTCAACCATTCACTGACACACAACATTATACAGAACGAGGGATATAAAATCAGAAGCTACAACCCAGACGTGGAGATCTTAAAGGGGCGCGACAGCCGAGGAGCCGACAGATGAGGAGACGGGAGGGATCCGAGGACAGATGGGAAGCTATTGATCCCCGGACAAAAGATCTCCCCGACCATTGTGCACTGGCACAAAGTGACGCTCCGCCGCAGGAACAAAAACTCTGGATGTGGGGGGGAGCGAGTGGTGGCCGCCACTTCTCCTCCCCCGACCGCAGCCCCTTAAATGTTAATGCTGCCTGACAATGGCGGCCGGCTCTGGTTGCAGCAGATGGGAGCTGGGCGACCCGTGAGGAAGCTGTAGGATCCGGGGCATCGGGGTCAAAAATTCAGGTATCCGCCCAACGTCTTGTAGAATGTACCGGCCCATCGCAGAGACGTGGTGGGGCGAGTCATGCGCTGGTACCATATTGTGGTCCATATAACGTTATGATCAGAGCCCAAGAAACAGAG
>NC_134361.1:230062163-230084663 GCF_048569485.1 Anomaloglossus baeobatrachus
ACACACACACACACCACACACACACACACACACCAGTGGACCGCTCCCGTCCCCCTCTCCCCCCCCACACACACACACACACACACACACCAGTGGACGCTCCGTCCCCCCTCTCTCACACACACACACACACACACACCAGTGGACGCTCTGTCCCCCCTCCCCTCTCCCCTCACACACACACACACCAGTGGACGCTCCGTCCCCTCTCTCTCACACACACACACACACCAGTGGACGCTCCGTCCCCCTCTCTCTCACACACACACACCCACACACACCAGTGGACGCTCCCGTCCCCCCCTCTCCCCACCCCCCACACACACACGCACCAGTGGACGCTCCGTCCCCCTCTCCCCTCTCCCCCCACACACACACACCAGTGGACGCTCCGTCCCCCTCTCCCCCCCCCCACACACACACCAGTGGACGCTCCGTCCCCCTCTCCCCCACACACACACACACACCAGTGGACGCTCCGTCCCCCTCTCCCCCCCCCCCACACACACACACCAGTGGACGCTCCGTCCCCCTCTCCCCCCCCCAACCACACACACACCAGTGGACGCTCCGTCCCCCTCCCCCCCACACACACCAGTGGACGCTCCGTCCCCCTCTCCCCCCCCCCACACACACCAGTGGACGCTCCGTCCCACTCTCCCCCCCCCCCACACACACCAGTGGACGCTCCGTCCCCCTCTCCCCCCCCCCACACACACACCAGTGGACGCTCCGTCCCCCTCTCCCCCCCCCACACCACACCAGTGGACGCTCCGTCCCCCCTCTCCCCTCCCCCACACACACCAGTGGACGCTCCGTCCCCCTCTCCCCCCCCCACACACACATCACCAGTGGACGCTCCGTCCCCCTCTCCCCCCCCACACACACACCAGTGGACGCTCCGTCCCCCTCTCCCCCCCCACACACACACACCAGTGGACGCTCCGTCCGCCTCTCCCCCCCCCCACACACACACCAGTGGACGCTCCGTCCCCCTCTCCCCCCCCCCCACACACACACACTCACACACACCAGTGGACGCTCCGTCCCCCTCTCCCCCCCCCCCCACACACACACAGTGGACACTCCGTCACCCTCTCCCCCCACACACACACACCAGTGGACGCTCCGTCCCCCTCTCCCCCCCCCCCACACACACACACACACACCAGTGGACGCTCCGTCCCCCTCTCCCCCCCCCCCCACACACCAGTGGACGCTCCGTCCCCCTCTCCCCCCCCCACACACCAGTGGGACGCTCCGTCCCCCTCCCCCCCCCCACACACACACACACCAGTGGACGCTCCGTCCCCCTCTCCCCCCCCACACACACACCAGTGGACGCTCCGTCCCCCTCTCCCCCCCCCCCACACACACACCAGTGGACGCTCCGTCCCCCTCTCCCCCCCCCCCACACACACCAGTGGACGCTCCGTCCCCCCTCTCCCCCCCCCACACACACCAGTGGACGCTCCGTCCCCCTCTCCCCCCCCCCACACACCAGTGGACGCTCCGTCCCCCTCTCCCCCCCCCCACACACCAGTGGACGCTCCGTCCCCCCTCTCCCCCCCCCCACACCAGTGGACGCTCCGTCCCCCTCTCCCCCCCCCACACACCAGTGGACGCTCCGTCCCCCTCTCCCCCCCCACACACACACCAGTGGACGCTCCGTCCCCCTCTCCCCCCCCCCACACACACACCAGTGGACGCTCCGTCCCCCTCTCCCCCCCCCACACACACACCAGTGGACGCTCCGTCCCCCTCTCCCCCCCCCACACACACACCACCAGTGGACGCTCCGTCCCCCTCTCCCCCCCCCCACACACACACACCCAGTGGACGCTCCCGTCCCCTCTCCCCCCCCCACACACACACACACCAGTGGACGCTCCGTCCCCCTCTCCCCCCCCCCCCACACACACACCAGTCGACGCTCCGTCCCCCTCTCCCCCCCACCCACACACACCAGTGGACGCTCCGTCCCCCTCTCCCCCCCCCACACACACACCAGTGGACGCTCCGTCCCCCTCCCCCCCCCACACACACCAGTGGACGCTCCGTCCCCCTCTCCCCCCCCCCCACACACACCAGTGGACGCTCCGTCCCACTCTCACCCCCCCCCCCACACACACCAGTGGACGGCTCCGTCCCCCTCTCCCCCCCCCCCCCCACCAGTGGACGCTCCGTCCCCCTCTCCCCCCCCCCCCCACCCAGTGGACGCTCCGTCCCCCTCTCCCCCCCCCCACACACACCAGTGGACGCTCCGTCCCCCTCTCCCCCCCCCCCCCACACACACCAGTGGACGCTCCGTCCCCCTCTCCCCCCCCCCCCCACACACACCAGTGGACGCTCCGTCCCCCTCTCCCCCCCCCCCGCACACACACCAGTGGACGCTCCGTCCCCCTCTCCCCCCCCCCACACACACCAGTGACGCTCCGTCCCACTCTCACCCCCCCCCACACACACACCAGTGGACGCTCCGTCCCCCCTCTCCCCCCCCCCCCACCACACACCAGTGGACGCTCCATCCCCCCTCTCCCCCCCCACACACACACCAGTGGACGCTCCGTCCCCCTCTCCCCCCCCCGCACACACACCAGTGACGCTCCGTCCCCCTCTCCCCCCCCCACACACACACCAGTGGACGCTCCGTCCCCCTCTCCCCCCCCACACACACACCAGTGGACGCTCCGTCCCCCTCTCCCCCCCCACACACACACCAGTGGACGCTCCGTCCCCCTCTCCCCCCCCACACACCAGTGGACGCTCCGTCCCCCTCTCCCCCCACACACACCAGTGGACGCTCCGTCCCCCTCTCCCCCCCACACACACCATGGACGCTCCGTCCCCCTCTCCCCCCCACACACACCAGTGGACGCTCCGTCCCCCTCTCCCCCCCACACACACCAGTGGACGCTCCGTCCCCCTCTCCCCCCCACACACACCAGTGGACGCTCCGTCCCCCCACACACCAGTGGACGCTCCGTCCCCCTCCCCCCCCCCACACACCAGTGGACGCTCCGTCCCCCTCTCCCCCCCCACACACCAGTGGACGCTCCGTCCCCCTCTCCCCCCCCACACACCAGTGGACGCTCCGTCCCCCTCTCCCCCCCACACACCAGTGGACGCTCCGTCCCCCTCTCCCCCCCACACACCAGTGGACGCTCCGTCCCCCTCTCCTCCCCACACCAGTGGACGCTCCGTCCCCCTCTCCCCCCCCACACCAGTGGACGCTCCATCCCCCTCTCCCCCCCACACACAGACCAGTGGACGCTCCATCCCCCTCTCCCCCCACCCACACACACACCAGTGGACGCTCCAACCCCCTCTCCCCCCCCACACACACACAGTGGACGCTCCATCCCCCTCTCCCCCCCACACACACACACACACACACACCAGTGGACGCTCCATCCCCCTCTCCCCCCCACACACACACACCAGTGGACGCTCCGTCCCCCTCTCCCCCCCACACACACACACCAGTGGACGCTCCGTCCCCCTCTCCCCCCCACACACCAGTGGACGCTCCGTCCCCCTCTCCCCCCCCCACACACACACACACACACCAGTGGACGCTCCGTCCCCCTCTCCCCCCCCACACACCAGTGGACGCTCCGTCCCCCTCTCCCCGCCCACACACACACACACACACACCAGTGGACGCTCCGTCCCCCTCTCCCCCCCACACACACCCCAGTGGACGCTCCGTCTCCCTTTCCCCCCCCCCCCCACACACACACACACACACCAGTGGACGCTCCGTCTCCCTCTCCCCCCCCCCACACACACACCAGTGGACGCTCCGTCCCCCTCTCCCCCCCCACACACACACACACACACCAGTGGACGCTCCGTCCCCCTCTCCCGCCCACACACACACACACCAGTGGACGCTCCGTCCCCCTCTCCCCCCCACACACCAGTGGACGCTCCGTCCCCCTCTCCCCCCCCACACACACACCAGTGGACCGCTCCGTCCCCCTCTCCCCCCCCCACACACACACCAGTGGACGCTCCGTCCCCCTCCCCCCCCCCCACACACACACCAGTGGACGCTCCGTCCCCCTCCCCCCCCACACACACACACCAGTGGACGCTCCGTCCCCCTCCCCCCCCACACACACACCAGTGGACGCTCCGTCCCCCTCCCCCCCCCCCCACACACACACCCAGTGGACGCTCCGTCCCCTCTCCCCCCCCCCACCAGTGGACGCTCCGTCCCCCTCTCCCCCCCCCCACACACACCAGTGGACGCTCCGTCCCCCTCTCCCCCCCCCCCACACACACCAGTGGACGCTCCGTCCCCCTCTCCCCCCCCGCACACACACCAGTGGACGCTCCGTCCCCCTCTCCCCCCCCACACACACACCAGTGGACGCTCCGTCCCACTCTCACCCCCCCCCCACACACACCAGTGGACGCTCCGTCCCCCTCTCCCCCCCCCCCCACACACACCAGTGGACGCTCCGTCCCCCTCTCCCCCCCCCCCACACACACACCAGTGGACGCTCCGTCCCCCTCTCCCCCCCCCCACACACACACCAGTGGACGCTCCGTCCCCCTCTCCCCCCCCCCGCACACACACACCAGTGGACGCTCCGTCCCCCTCTCCCCCCCACACACACACCAGTGGACGCTCCGTCCCCCTCTCCCCCCCCACACACACACCAGTGGACGCTCCGTCCCCCTCTCCCCCCCACACACACACCAGTGGACGCTCCGTCCCCCTCTCCCCCCCCCCACACACCAGTGGACGCTCCGTCCCCCTCTCCCCCCCACACACACCAGTGGACGCTCCGTCCCCCTCTCCCCCCCCACACACACCAGTGGACGCTCCGTCCCCCTCTCCCCCCCACCACACCAGTGGACGCTCCGTCCCCCTCTCCCCCCCACACACACAGTGGACGCTCCGTCCCCCTCTCCCCCCCCACACACACCAGTGGACGCTCCGTCCCCCTCTCCCCCCACACACACCAGTGGACGCTCCGTCCCCCACACACCAGTGGACGCTCCGTCCCCCTCCCCCCCCCCACACACCAGTGGACGCTCCGTCCCCCTCTCCCCCCCACACACCAGTGGACGCTCCGTCCCCCTCTCCCCCCCACACACCAGTGGACGCTCCGTCCCCCTCTCCCCCCCACACACCAGTGGACGCTCCGTCCCCCTCTCCTCCCCACACCAGTGGACGCTCCGTCCCCCTCTCCCCCCCCACACCAGTGGACGCTCCATCCCCTCTCCCCCCCACACACAGACCAGTGGACGCTCCATCCCCCTCTCCCCCCACCCACACACACACCAGTGGACGCTCCAACCCCCTCTCCCCCCCACACACACACCAGTGGACGCTCATCCCCCTCTCCCCCCCACACACACACACACACCAGTGGACGCTCCATCCCCCTCTCCCCCCCACACACACACACCAGTGGACGCTCCGTCCCCCTCTCCCCCCCCACACACACACACCAGTGGACGCTCCGTCCCCCTCTCCCCCCCACACACCAGTGGACGCTCCGTCCCCCTCTCCCCCCCCCACACACACACACACACACCAGTGGACGCTCCGTCCCCCTCTCCCCCCCCACACACCAGTGGACGCTCCGTCCCCCTCTCCCCCCCCCCACACACACACACACACACACACACACACACACCAGTGGACGCTCCGTCCCCCTCTCCCCCCCCACACACCCCCCAGTGGACGCTCCGTCTCCCTTTCCCCCCCCCACACACACACACACACACACACACCAGTGGACGCTCCGTCTCCCTCTCCCCCCCCCCCACACACACACCAGTGGACGCTCCGTCCCCCTCTCCCCCCCCACACACACACACACACACACACCAGTGGACGCTCCGTCCCCCTCTCCCGCCCACACACACACACCAGTGGACGCTCCGTCCCCCTCTCCCCCCCACACACCAGTGGACGCTCCGTCCCCCTCTCCCCCCCCCACACACACACCAGTGGACGCTCCGTCCCCCTCTACCCCCCCCCACACACACCAGTGGACGCTCCGTCCCCCTCTCCCCCCCACACACACACCAGTGGACGCTCCGTCCCCCTCCCCCCCCCCCACACACACACCAGTGGACGCTCCGTCCCCCTCCCCCCCCCCACACACACACACCAGTGGACGCTCCGTCCCCCTCCCCCCCCCCCACACACACCAGTGGACGCTCCGTCCCCCTCCCCCCCCACACACACCAGTGGACGCTCCGTCCCCCTCTCCCCCCCCACACACCAGTGGACGCTCCGTCCCCCTCCCCCCCCCACACACCAGTGGACGCTCCGTCCCCCTCTCCCCCCCCCACACACACACCAGTGGACGCTCCGTCCCCCTCTCCCCCCCCACACACCAGTGGACGCTCCGTCCCCCTCCCCCCCCCCACACACACACACACACCAGTGGACGCTCCGTCCCCCTCCCCCCACACACACACACACCAGCGACGCTCCGTCCCCCTCTCCCCCCCCACACACCAGCGGACGCTCCGTCCCCCTCCCCCCCCCACACGCACACACCAGTGGACGCTCCGTCCCCCTCTCCCCCCCCCACACACACACACACCAGTGGACGCTCCGTCCCCCTCTCCCCCCCCCACACACACACCAGTGGACGCTCCGTCCCCCTCTCCCCCCCCCCCCACACACACACCAGTGGACGCGCCGTCCCCCCACCACACACACACCAGTGGACGCTCCGTCCCCCTCCCCCCCCCCCCACACACACCAGTGGACGCTCCGTCCCCCTCCCCCCCCCCCCACACACACCAGTGGACGCTCCGTCCCCCTCTCCCCCCCACACACACCAGTGACGCTCCGTCCCCCTCTCCCTCCCCCACACACACCAGTGGACGCTCCGTCCCCCTCTCCCCCCCCACACACACACACACACCAGTGGACCGCTCCGTCCCCCTCTGCCCCCCCACACACACACACACCAGTGACGCTCCGTCCCCCTCTGCCCCCCCCACACACACACCCACCAGTGGACGCTCCGTCCCCCTCTGCCCCCCCCCACACACACACCAGTGAACGCTCCGTCCCCCTCTCCCCTCCCCCCACACACACCAGTGGACGCTCCGTCCCCCTCTCCCCCCCCCTCCCACACACACCAGTGGACGCTCCGTCCCCCTCTCCCCCCTCCCCACACACACCAGTGGACGCTCCGTCCCCTCTCCCCCCTCCCCACACACACCAGTGGACGCTCCGTCCCCCTCTCCCCCCTCCCCACACACACCAGTGGACGCTCCGTCCCCCTCTCCCCCCTCCCACACACACCAGTGGACGCTCCGTCCCCCTCTCCCCCCCCCACACACACCAGTGGACGCTCCGTCCCCCTCTCCCCCCCCCACACACACCAGTGGACGCTCCGTCCCCCCTCCCCCCCCCCACACACACCAGTGGACCTCCGTCCCCCCTCCCCCCCCCACACACACCAGTGACGCTCCGTCCCCCTCTCCCCCCCCCACACACACACCAGTGGACGCTCCGTCCCCCTCTCCCCCCCCACACACACACCAGTGGACGCTCCGTCCCCCTCTCCCCCCCCACACACACACCAGTGGACGCTCCGTCCCCCTCTCCCCCCCCACACACACACCAGTGGACGCTCCGTCCCCTCTCCCCCCCCCCACACCCGTGGACGCTCCGTCCCCCTCTCCCCCCTACACCAGTGGACGCTCCGTCCCCCTCTCCCCCCCACACACACCAGTGGACGCTCCGTCCCCCTCCCCCCCCCCACACACACCAGTGGACTCCGTCCCCCTCTCCCCCCCCCACACACACCAGTGGACGCTCCGTCCCCCTCTCCCCCCCCCCCACACACACCAGTGGACGCTCCGTCCCCCTCTCCCCCCCCCACACACACCAGAGGACGCTCCGTCCCCCTCTCCCCGCCACACACACACCAGTGGACGCTCCGTCCCCCTCTCCCCGCCACACACACACCAGTGGACGCTCCGTCCGCCTCTCCCCCCACACACACACCAGTGGACGCTCCGTCCCCCTCTCCCCGCCACACACACACCAGTGGACGCTCCGTCCGCCTCTCCCCCCCCACACACACACACCAGTGGACGCTCCGTCCGCCTCTCCCCCCACACACACACCAGTGGACGCTCCGTCCCCCTCTCCCCCCCCCACACACACACCAGTGGACGCTCCGTCCCCTCTCCCCCCACACACACCAGTGGACGCTCCGTCCCCCTCTCCCCCCCACACACACCAGTGGACGCTCCGTCCCCCTCTCCCCCCCCCCCACAACACACCAGTGGACGCTCCGTCCCCTCTCCCCCCCACACACACCAGTGGACGCTCCGTCCCCCTCTCCCCCCCACACACACCAGTGGACGCTCCGTCCCCCTCTCCCCCCCACACACACCAGTGGACGCTCCGTCCCCCTCTCCCCCCCACACACACCAGTGGACGCTCCGTCCCCCTCTCCCCCCCACACACACCAGTGGACGCTCCGTCCCCCTCTCCCCCCCACACACACCAGTGGACGCTCCGTCCCCCTCTCCCCCCCACACACACCAGTGGACGCTCCGTCCCCCTCTCCCCCCCACACACACCAGTGGACGCTCCGTCCCCCTCTCCCCCCCCACACACACCAGTGGACGCTCCGTCCCCCTCTCCCCCCCACACACACCAGTGGACGCTCCGTCCCCCTCTCCCCCCACACACACACCAGTGGACGCTCCGTCCCCCTCTCCCCCCACACACACCAGTGGACGCTCCGTCCCCCTCTCCCCCCACACACACCAGTGGACGCTCCGTCCCCCTCTCCCCCCCACACACACCAGTGGACGCTCCGTCCCCCTCTCCCCCCCACACACACCAGTGGACGCTCCGTCCCCCTCTCCCCCCCCACACACACCAGTGGACGCTCCGTCCCCCTCTCCCCCCCCACACACACCAGTGGACGCTCCGTCCCCCTCTCCCCCCCACACACACCAGTGGACGCTCCGTCCCCCTCTCCCCCCCCCCCACACCCGTGGACGCTCCGTCCCCCTCTCCCCCCTACACCAGTGGACGCTCCGTCCCCCTCTCCCCCCCACACACCAGTGGACGCTCCGTCCCCCTCTCCCCCCCACACCAGTGGACGCTCCGTCCCCCTCTCCCCCCCCACACACCAGTGGACGCTCCGTCCCCCTCTCCCCCCCCACACACCAGTGGACGCTCCGTCCCCCTCTCCCCCCCCACACCAGTGGACGCTCCGTCCCCCTCTCACCCCCCACACACACACCAGTGGACGCTCCGTCCCCCTCTCCCCCCCCACACACCAGTGGACGCTCCGTCCCCCTCTCCCCCCCACACACCAGTGGACGCTCCGTCCCCCTCTCCCCCCCACACACACACACCAGTGGACGCTCCGTCCCCCTCTCCCCCCCACACACACCAGTGGACGCTCCGTCCCCCTCTCCCCCCACACCAGTGGACGCTCCGTCCCCCTCTCCCCCACACACCAGTGGACGCTCCGTCCCCCTCTCACCCTGCACGTCAGCGCCCAGGTCCCGCCAGGTGGGGGCGTAGTTGATGCAGTGCCCGCACCAGGAGGAGTAGTACTCCAGCAGCCAGGCAGACGACGCGTTGTACAGGGCTCCGGTGATGGATCTCCGCTCCAGTATGGCGATGCCGGCATCCTGCGGCCCGTACAGCGTCTTCTCCGCGGCCGCCACCAGCACAGCCCCGGCCAGGAGCAGCTGCAGCGCCGCCCCGCACCCCCGGCATCCCGGAACAGCCGGCCATCACCACCGAGCACCGACCTCTCACCCCGTGACGTCATACACTGGAAACCCATGGAAGGGGCGGGGAAAGGGCCCGGGAGGCGGAGAGCACTAGCGCCGGTCCACGCCCAGTCACGTCCTCATCCGAAGCAAAGGCGGAGTCTCGTCCTCCTGCTGACCACGCCCCGCACGTACTCAGCTATCAATATGGTGGGGACACCTTCCTGGGGGCGGAGACTCCCCCATCAGCAGACCACGCCCTGCTCTTCCCAGTTTACATCAGGCAGTTTACAGTCCACGTGGTCTTTAGAGCAGAAATACCGAGTGCCGGATTATCAGAGGCCGGAGTGCAGGGCGAGTGCCGGATTATCAGAGGCCGGAGTGCAGGGCGAGTGCCGGATTATCAGAGGCCGGAGTGCAGGGCGAGTGCCGGATTATCAGAGGCCGGAGTGCAGGGCGAGTGCCGGATTATCAGAGGCCGGAGTGCAGGGCGAGTGCCGGATTATCAGAGGCCGGAGTGCAGGGCGAGTGCCGGATTATCAGAGGCCGGAGTGCAGGGCGAGTGCCGGATTATCAGAGGCCGGAGTGCAGGGCGAGTGCCGGATTATCAGAGGCCGGAGTGCGGGGCGAGTGCCGGATATCAGAGGCCGGAGTGCAGGGCGAGTGCCGGATTATCAGAGGCCGGAGTGCAGGGCGAGTGCCGGATTATCAGAGGCGGAGTGCAGGGCGAGTGACGGATTATCAGAGGCCGGAGTGCGGGGCGAGTGACGGATTATCAGAGGCCGGAGTGCGGGGCGAGTGCCGGATTATCAGAGGCCGGAGTGCGGGGCGAGTGCCGGATTATCAGAGGCCGGAGTGCAGGGCGAGTGCCGGATTATCAGAGGCCGGAGTGCGGGGCGAGTGCCGGATTATCAGAGGCCGGAGTGCGGGGCGAGTGCCGGATTATCAGAGGCCGGAGTGCGGGGCGAGTGCCGGATTATCAGAGGCCGGAGTGCGGGGCGAGTGCCGGATTATCAGAGGCCGGAGTGCGGGGCGAGTGCCGGATTATCAGAGGCCGGAGTGCAGGGCGAGTGCCGGATTATCAGAGGCCGCAGTGCAGGGCGAGTGCCGGATTATCAGAGGCCGCAGTGCAGGGCGAGTGCCGGATTATCAGAGGCCGGAGTGCAGGGCGAGTGCCGGATTATCAGAGGCCGGGGTGCAGGGCGAGTGCCGGATTATCAGAGGCCGGGGTGCAGGGCGAGTGCCGGATTATCAGAGGCCGGGGTGCAGGGCGAGTGCCGGATTATCAGAGGCCGGAGTGCAGGGCGAGTGCCGGATAATCAGAGGCCGGAGTGCAGGGCGAGTGCCGGATTATCAGAGGCCGGAGTGCGGGGCGAGTGCCGGATTATCAGAGGCCGGGGTGCAGGGCGAGTGCCGGATTATCAGAGGCCGGAGTGCAGGGCGAGTGCCGGATTATCAGAGGCCGGAGTGCAGGGCGAGTGCCGGATTATCAGAGGCCGGGGTGCAGGGCGAGTGCCGGATTATCAGAGGCCGGAGTGCAGGGCGAGTGCCGGCGCCATAGATCCCGGACGGGGCCGACACCTGCACCTCACACGCCACATTTCCAGCATTCTGTGCTCCAGTTGGGGATTGGACCAGACAAATCCTAAATTCCCCGCATATGATCCTCCTGAATTGTAAAGCGCTACGGAATATGTTGGCGCTATAGAAATAAAGATTATTATTATTATTATGTGTTAATGTTCCGCGGGTGACCCTGACCCCATCCTACCCGGTATGACTGCTGATAACTACTGCAGCCCCCCCACACCCGCCACTTACCGGGACCCCCTCCCCGACCCGCCACTTACCGGGACCCCCTCCCCGACCCGCCACTTACCGGGACCCCCTCCCACCTACCGGGAACCCCCCCCCGCCAGACCCGCCGCCTAGCGGAAACCCCCCCAGGCCTGCCACCTACCGGGAACCCCCCCGCCAGACCCGCCGCCTAGCGGGACCCCCCCCCCAGACCTGCCACCTACCGCAACCCCCCCACCTACTGGGAACCCCCCCAGAAGAGCCGCCGCCTACTGGGGAACTCTCCCCACCAGACCCGCCGCCAATGGGAACACCCCGCCAGACCCGCTACCTCAGTAGCCCAGTGGCACCCCCACTAGAAGCACCACTCACTGGGACCCCCCCACCAGACCTGCTGTGTACTGAAAACTCACCACCAGACCCACTGCCTACCAGGACACCCCCCCCAGACCTGCCACCTACCGGGAACCCCCCCCCCAGACCTGCACCTACCAGGAACCCCCCCCTCACCATACTCACCGCATACTAGGAACCCCCCCACCAGCCCCACCATGTACTGGGAACACCCCACCAGACCCGCAATGTACAGAGAACCCCCCACCAGACCCGCCATGTACAGAGAACCCCCTCACCAGACCCGCCATGTACAGAGAACCCCTCACCAGACCCGCCATGTACAGAGAACCTCCCACCAGACCCGCCATGTACAGAGAACCCCCCCACCAGACCCGCCATGTACAGAGAACCCCTCACCAGACCCGCCATGTACAGAGAACCCCTCACCAGACCCGCCATGTACAGAGAACCCCCCACTAAACCCGCCATGTACAGAGAACCCCTCACCAGACCCGCCATGTACAGAGAACCCCCTCACCAGACCCGCCATGTACAGAGAACCCCCCAAAAGACCCGCCATGTACAGAGAACCCCCCACCAGACCCGCCATGTACAGAGAACCCCCCACCAGACCAGCCATGTACAGAGAACCCCCCACCAGACCCGCCATGTACAGAGAACCCCCCACCAGACCCGCCATGTACAGAGAACCCCCCACCAGACCCGCCATGTACAGAGAACCCTCCACCAGACCCGTCATGTACAGAGAACCCCTCACCAGACCCGCCATGTACAGAGAACCCCTCACCAGACCCGCCATGTACAGAGAACCCCCCAAAAGACCCGCCATGTACAGAGAACCCCCCCCACCAGACCCGCCATGTACAGAGAACCCCCCACCAGACCCGCCATGTACAGAGAACCCCCCACCAGACCCGCCATGTACAGAGAACCCCCCACCAGACCCGCCATGTACAGAGAACCCCCCACCAGACCCGCCATGTACAGAGAACCCCCCACCAGACCTGCAATGTACAGAGAACCCCCCCACCAGACCCGCCGTGTACAGAGAACCCCCCACCAGACCCGCCATGTACAGAGAACCCCCCACCAGACCCGCCATGTACAGAGAACCCCTCACCAGACCCGCCATGTACAGAGAACCCCCCACCAGACCCGCCATGTACAGAGAACCCCCCACCAGACCTGCAATGTACAGAGAACCCCCCACCAGACCCGCCATGTACAGAGAACCCCCCACCAGACCCGCCATGTACAGAGAACCCTCCACCAGACCCGCCATGTACAGAGAACCCTCCACCAGACCCGTCATGTACAGAGAACCCCCCACCAGACCCGCCATGTACAGAGAACCCACCACCAGACCCGCCATGTACAGAGAACCCCCCCACCAGACCCGCCATGTACAGAGAACCCACCACCAGACCCGCCATGTACAGAGAACCCCCCACCAGACCCGCCATGTACAGAGAACCCCCCACCAGACCCGCCATGTACAGAGAACCCCCCACCAGACCCGCCATGTACAGAGAACCCCTCACCAGACCCGCCATGTACAGAGAATCCCCCACCAGACCCGCCATGTACAGAGAACCCTCACCAGACCCGCCATGTACAGAGAACCCCCCCACCAGACCCGCCATGTACAGAGAACCCCCCACCAGACCCGCCATGTACAGAGAACCCCCCCACCAGACCCGCCATGTACAGAGAACCCCCCCACCAGACCCGCCATGTACAGAGAACCCCCCCACCAGACCCGCCATGTACAGAGAACCCCCCACCAGACCCCGCCATGTACAGAGAACCCCCCCACCAGACCCGCCATGTACAGAGAACCCCCCACCAGACCCGCCATGTACCAGGAACCCCCCACCAGACCCGCCATGTACAGAAACCCCCCCACCAGACCAGCCGTGTACCAGGAACTCCCCACCAGACCCGCCGTGTACAGAGAAACCCCCCACCAGACCCGCCATGTACAGAGAACCCCCCACCAGACCCGCCATGTACAGAGAACCCCCCCCACCAGACCTGCCATGTACAGAGAACCCCCCACCAGACCTGCCATGTACAGAGAACCCCCCACCAGACCCGCCATGTACAGAGAACCCCCCCACCAGACCCGCCATGTACAGAGAACCCCTCCACCAGACCCGCCGTGTACCAGGAACCCCCCACCAGACCCGCCGTGTACCAGGAACTCCCCACCAGACCCGCCGTGTACAGAGAAACCCCCCCACCAGACCCGCCATGTAGAGAACCCCCCCACCAGACCCGCCATGTACAGAGAACCCCCCAACAGACCTGCCATGTACAGAGAACCTCCCACTAGACCTTCCATGTACAGAGAACCCCCCACCAGACCTGCCATGTACAGAGAACCCCCCCACCAGACCCGCCGTGTACAGAGAACCCACCACCAGACCCGCCATGTACAGAGAACCCCCCACCAGACCCGCCATGTACAGAGAACCCCCCACCAGACCCGCCTTGTACAGAGAACCCCCCACCAGACCCGCCATGTACAGAGAACCCACCAGACCTGCCATGTACAGAGAACCCACCACCAGACCCGCCATGTACAGAGAACCCACCACCAGACCCGCCATGTACAGAGAACCCCCCCACCAGACCCGCCATGTACAGAGAACCCACCACCATACCCGCCATGTACAGAGAACCCCCCACCAGACCCGCCATGTACAGAGAACCCCCCACCAGACCCGCCTTGTACAGAGAACCCCCCACCAGACCCGCCTTGTACAGAGAACCCCCCACTAGACCTGCCATGTACAGAGAACCTCCCACTAGACCCGCCATGTACAGAGAACCCCCCACCAGACCCGCCGTATACCAGGAACCCACCACCAGACCCGCCATGTACAGAGAAACCCCCCCCACCAGACCCGCCATGTACAGAGAACCTCCCACCAGACCCGCCATGTACAGAGAACCCCCCCACCAGACCTGCCATGTACAGAGAACCCCCCACCAGACCTGCCATGTACAGAGAACCCCCCACCAGACCCGCCATGTACAGAGAACCTCCCACCAGACCCGCCATGTACAGAGAACCCCCCACCAGACCTGCCATGTACAGAGAACCCCCCACCAGACCTGCCATGTACAGAGAACCCCCCACCAGACCTGCCATGTACAGAGAACCCCTCACCAGACCCGCCATGTACAGAGAACCCCCCACTAGACCCGCCATGTACAGAGAACCCACCACCAGACCTGCCATGTACAGAGAACCCCCCCACTAGACCCGCCATGTACAGAGAACCCCCCCACCAGACCCGCCATGTACAGAGAACCCCCCACCAGACCCGCCATGTACAGAGAACCCCCCACCAGACCCGCCATGTACAGAGAACCCCCCACCAGACCCGCCATGTACAGAGAACCCACCACCAGACCCGCCATGTACAGAGAACCCCCCACCAGCCCCACCATGTACAGAGAACCCCTCACCAGACCCGCCATGTACAGAGAACCCCCCCACCAGACCCGCCATGTACAGAGAACCCCCCACCAGACCCACCTTGTACAGAGAACCCCCCACCAGACCCGCCATGTACAGAGAACCCCCCACCAGACCCGCCGTATACCAGGAACCCACCACCAGACCCGCCATGTACAGAGAACCCACCAACGAGACCCGCCATGTACAGAGAACCCCCCACCAGACCCGCCGTATACCAGGAACCCACCACCAGACCCGCCATGTACAGAGAACCCACCACCAGACCCGCCATGTACAGAGAACCCCCCACCAGACCCGCCATGTACAGAGAACCCCCCCACCAGACCTGCCATGTACAGAGAACCCACCACCAGACCCGCCATGTACAGAGAACCCCCCACCAGACCCGCCTTGTACAGAGAACCCCCCACCAGACCTGCCATGTACAGAGAACCCCTCATCAGACCCGCCATGTACAGAGAACCCCCCACCAGACCCGCCATGTACAGAGAACCCCCCCACCAGACCCGCCATGTACAGAGAACCCCCCCACCAAACCCGCCGTGTACCAGGAACCCCCCCCACCAGACCCGCCATGTACAGAGAACCGCCCCACCAAACCCGCCGTGTACCAGGAACCCCCCACCAGACCCGCCATGTACAGAGAACCCCTCACCAGACCCGCCATGTACAGAGAACCCCCCACCAGACCTGCCATGTACAGAGAACCCCCCACCAGACCCGCCGTATACCAGGAACCCACCACCAGACCCGCCATGTAGAGAGAACCCCTCACCAGACCCGCCATGTACAGAGAACCCCCCCACCAGACCCGCCATGTACAGAGAACCCCTCACCAGACCCGCCATGTACAGAGAACCCCCCACCAAACCTGCCATGTGCAGAGAACCCCCCCACCAGACCCGCCATGTACAGAGAACCCCCCACCAGACCCGCCATGTACAGAGAACCACTCACCAGACCCGCCATGTACAGAGAACCCCCCACCAGACCCGCCATGTACAGAGAACCACTCACCAGACCCGCCATGTACAGAGAACCCCCCCACCAGACCCGCCATGTACCAGGAACCCCCCCACCAGACGTGCCATGTACAGAGAACCACTCGCCAGACCCGCCGTATACCAGGAACCCCCCACCAGACCCGCCATGTACAGAGAACCCCCCACCAGACCCGCCGTATACCAGGAACCTACCACCAGACCCGCCATGTACAGAGAACCCCCCCACCAAACCCGCCGTATACTAGGAACCCCCCACCAGACCCGCCATGTACAGAGAACCCCCCCACCAGACCTGTTGTTCGGAGGCCAAGTCCCAGGCATTGCAGCCCAGCTCACATTCACTTTATTAGGCGCTAAGCTGCAGTACCAATAATGACCACTATGCGGCACTATACGTCCGGCCCCTGCAGGACCTGCTATATTTTTCCGCCTTTGGATGTTCTCGTTATGGGGTCCAGACAGCATCAAGAGGGATCAATCAGAGATTTTCTAATGTAAAGCCAAGGAGGGCTCAGGCGTGGAGGTAATCCTGACAGTCGGCCCTGCGCGCAGCGGCGGAGCTCACATCTCTCAGGAGCTCCTGTTTGATGGGATTAGGGGAAAGTGCGGGTCATAAAGACTTCGGCCCCTCTGGGACGGTGGATGGAAATTTGGTGACAGATAAAAGAGAAGTCACAGCTGAGACAATAAACTCTGTCCTAATCCTCTAGGTGCAGAGCGGGGTCTCTGGGGAGGCGGATGTCATTAAAAGGGGGTCCGAAAATTCCAAAATAAAGACAGAAAGGACATTATCATATACAGAGGATAAAGATTGTGAACTGAAAGTTCTCCCATATGAATACTAAAGCTTCAGTGAGTCCAGTGGGTCGTCGTCCCTGTCCCCGGAGCCCAGTGGGTCGTCGTCGTCCCTGTCCCCGGAGCCCAGTGGGTCGTCGTCGTCCCTGTCCCCGGAGCCCAGTGAGTCGTCATCCCTGTCCCCGGAGCCCAGTGGGTCGTCGTCCCTGTCCCCGGAGCCCAGCGGGTCGTCGTCCCTGTCCCCGGAGCCCAGCGGGTCGTCGTCCCTGTCCCCGGAGCCCAGCGGGTCGTCGTCCCTGTCCCCGGAGCCCAGCGGGTCGTCGTCCCTGTCCCCGGAGCCCAGCGGGTCGTCGTCCCTGTCCCCGGAGCCCAGCGGGTCGTCGTCCCTGTCCCCGGAGCCCAGTGGGTCGTCGTCCCTGTCCCCGGAGTCCAGTGGGTCGTCGTCGTCCCTGTCCCCGGAGTCCAGTGGGTCGTCGTCGTCCCTGTCCCCGGAGTCCAGTGGGTCGTCGTCGTCCCTGTCCCCGGAGTCCAGTGGGTCGTCGTCGTCCCTGTCCCCGGAGTCCAGTGGGTCGTCGTCGTCCCTGTCCCCGGAGCCCAGTGGGTCGTCGTCCCTGTCCCCGGAGTCCAGTGGGTCGTCGTCCCTGTCCCCAGAGTCCAGTGGGTCGTCGTCCCTGTCCCCGGAGTCCAGTGGGTCGTCGTCCCTGTCCCCGGAGTCCAGTGGGTCGTCGTCGTCCCTGTGCCCGGAGTCCAGTGGGTCGTCGTCGTCCCTGTCCCCGGAGTCCAGTGGGTCGTCGTCGTCCCTGTCCCCGGAGCCCAGTGGGTCGTCGTCGTCCCTGTCCCCGGAGTCCAGTGGGTCGTCATCCCTGTCCCCGGAGTCCAGTGGGTCGTCGTCCCTGTCCCCAGAGTCTAGTGGGTCGTCATCCCTGTCCCCGGAGCCCAGTGGGTCGTCGTCGTCCCTGTCCCCGGAGCCCAGTGGGTCGTCGTCGTCCCTGTCCCCGGAGCCCAGCGGGTCGTCGTCCCTGTCCCCGGAGCCCAGCGGGTCGTCGTCCCTGTCCCCGGAGTCCAGTGGGTCGTCGTCCCTGTCCCCGGAGTCCAGTGGGTCGTCGTCGTCCCTGTCCCCGGAGTCCAGTGGGTCGTCGTCGTCCCTGTCCCCGGAGTCCAGTGGGTCGTCGTCGTCCCTGTCCCCGGAGTCCAGTGGGTCGTCGTCGTCCCTGTCCCCGGAGCCCAGTGGGTCGTCGTCCCTGTCCCCGGAGTCCAGTGGGTCGTCGTCCCTGTCCCCAGAGTCCAGTGGGTCGTCGTCCCTGTCCCCGGAGTCCAGTGGGTCGTCGTCCCTGTCCCCGGAGCCCAGTGGGTCGTCGTCCCTGTCCCCGGAGTCCAGTGGGTCGTCATCCCTGTCCCCGGAGTCCAGTGGGTCGTCATCCCTGTCCCCGGAGTCCAGTGGGTCGTCCCTGATTGTAGCATTTTTTTTGCCATTCACGTTATACAAAAACATTCTCACTGCAAATCAACGGAGAACGACAAAAATCTTTACAAAAATGTGTTTATTAAAATATAAAAATGTACAAAAACAGAAAAAATAAATATAAGAATCAGAATATCAAACTCGTGTATAAAATCAATTAAACGCAAAAACTTGCCCATGACATTAATGGGGCTGACCTGCCATACCAGACACAGCCTGCAGACAGGGGTGGCGCTGTTTTTGTAACAAAGCAGCCAAGTTACCAATGATTAAGGTGCAAAAAAAGTGCAAAATCACCCAACACAAAGCAGAGCACACGCCAGAAATCTGAGATATCGTGCGAACTGTACACCCCGACGGATCCTCTGTCCTCTTCTCTAGGTATGGGACGTGCGCTCATCTCAGGCCACCTGAGGAAATCAGAAGGAAAGTTAAAGGGGATTAGACAAAAAAAGCATTTATTATTTTATTTTTCGGAAACAGCGCCACCCTTGTCCTCAGGTTGAGTCCGGTATTGCAGCTCAATCATATTCCATTTTGCCTTTTTTCCCCCTTCTAGATAGGTAAGAACAATGGGGCTCAGTGTTTTCTGTCGGCTTTTACTGTCGTCTTTCACAATTATTCTCAAGTAAACGGACTTGTTTGTCTACTGTAACAGTAATCTGGGCAAGAAGCTTCTAAGTCTGCGTCTTCCTTAAAGGCTGAGCCAATGTACACAAGCCAGGTGCGTGCAAATAACCCCGGAGCACTTATGGCGGAAACCCGAGAAGCCGGAGCACCGGGATATTATAGAGCACAGGGTGCGCGAAATATCACAGGAGCAGCGGCGAAAAAAAAATAATCACAATCACATTAATAAACCCGTTTCCTGAAATACTCTGTGCTGTGGAGGATACGCATCAAATTGTTTCCTGAAGTACTCTGTGCTGCCGAGGATCCGCATCAACTCGTTTCCTGAAGTACTCTGTGCTGCAGAGGATCCGCATCAAATCGTTTCCTGAAGTACTCTGTGCTGCAGAGGATCCGCATCAACTCGTTTCCTGAAGTACTCTGTGCTGCAGAGGATCCGCATCAACTCGTTTACTGAAATACTCTGTGCTGCGGAGGATCCGCATCAACTCGTTTCCTGAAGTACTCTGTGCTGCAGAGGATCCGCATCAACTCGTTTCCTGAAGTACTCTGTGCTGCGGAGGATCCGCATCAACTCGTTTCCTAAAGTACTCTGTGCTGCCGAGGATCCGCATCAACTCGTTTCCTGAAATACTCTGCGCTGCAGAGGATCCGCATCAACTCGTTTCCTGAAGTACTCTGTGCTGCAGAGGATCCGCATCAACTCGTTTCCTGAAGTACTCTGTGCTGCAGAGGATCCGCATCAACTCGTTTACTGAAATACTCTGTGCTGCGGAGGATCCGCATCAAATCGTTTCCTGAAGTACTCTGTGCTGCAGAGGATCCGCATCAACTCGTTTCCTGAAGTACTCTGTGCTGCGGAGGATCCGCATCAACTCGTTTCCTAAAGTACTCTGTGCTGCCGAGGATCCGCATCAACTCGTTTCCTGAAATACTCTGCGCTGCAGAGGATCCGCATCAACTCGTTTCCTGAAGTACTCTGTGCTGCGGAGGATCCGCATCAACTCGTTTCCTGAAGTACTCTGTGCTGCAGAGGATCCGCATCAACTCGTTTCCTGAAATACTCTGCGCTGCAGAGGATCCGCATCAACTCGTTTCCTGACGTACTCTGTGCTGCGGAGAATCCGCATCAACTCGTTTCCTGAAATACTCTGTGCTGCGGAGGATCCCCTTGTTTCACTGGTTAAGTTTCTAGCCTTATTTTCTCTCACTACATCAAGAATCCCACCCTGAGCTAGATTGGAGAGCCCCTACACTGATGCGTCCCGATCCAAACGTTTCCTTTGCCGAAACTACCTTCCAATGACAGCCAATCAGTAATGAGTTAAGAAAAAAACAAAAAAAACCCCAACAAACCGGGCTATAAAAAGTGACTACAGAGAGTGTCCATTGCTCTAAAGGACCCAACACATCTACAAGCCCTGGCAAACATGATGGCCTCCCCTGGCTCGGAGGATGTTCATGCAGGGGATCACAGACGGCACAGAACTAAAGTCATTTCAGATCAGCTTTGCAGGTCGGATCTTGTCATCGACCATTTTCTTCAACTTCCACCAAAGATTTTCCATTGGCTTGAGATCCGGATATTTGCAGCCATGATATTGACCTTATGTGTCTTCTTTCATGAATGTCTTCACAGTTTTTGCTCTATGGCGGGAAGCATTATCATCTTGATCAATGATTTCATCATCCCCAAACATCCAACCAACAGCCAATGGAAAATCTTTGGTGGAAGTTGAAGAAAATGGTCCATGACAAGATCACATCCTTTCAATTGATGGGATAAGAAAAGTGTCCAAAATTTCAATGAAAACCTCGGCATTTATTGAAGATGTAATGACAGCCATCTCTACAGTGCATTTGTGGCGCCTCTGGACTAGTCAGGGTGTCACAGGGTACTGCACTCGTTTATTTTATGGTGCAGATCCCACCCTCCATGGTTCTGGGATCCTAACTTTTGGTATTGCTCCATCAGCATGCAAATCCTAGTCACCTCACCCCACACCCTGTCAGGCACGCCAGTGGGTGGTCTAGCTGGAATAGGGCCACCTGCCTAGGGGTCAGGCAGACTGGTGGGAGGGACTTAGAACAGTGGTAGCCTTCAGAGAGTGAGGAGCTAGGGGGAGTTGGAGCTCCCTGGGTGACTTTGGCTAGGTCGCAGACGGTGATCTGGGACCGGAGGAGTCGGAGACCCAGTCGCAGGGTATTAGAGAAAGGAGCCAGACTTAGTTTAGTGGAACGGTCAGCACCGGAATACTTAGTAACTGAACCGGGACCAAGCACAGCGGGGTACTGGACCCTAGATCAGGGAGTAGCTTCATGCAACCTGATAATTCACCTGTGGAGGATAGTCTCTTTATGAACTTTCCCCAAGAGCTCAGAGATTGAAGGCACCAACACAACGAGGGGGATAGGGCTTTCCAGCTTATGCGGCCCACTGAAATCCCAAGTGTCAACCATGAGAGCACAGCTCCCCTACTTAAGTGTAGGGAGCGGGACCCCGAAAGCTTCAAGCAGAGGGGTCACTGGGAAACATCTAACATTAGTGCAAGGAGGCAGGTCAAGACCACCAGCAACATCAAAGGGAGCGGACTCCCAGACGAGCTTCACCAGAGAGGCAGCAGCACCCAGAGACTTGGTTTACCTTGTTGTCAGAGTCTGCTTTGCGGTCGCATCACTACCAACACTGCCTGAGTTAGTACGCTGTCCTCCCCTGCTTCCAACCTGCACTGCACTTCCCTGCACTCCACCATCCAGAGTCCCGGGGCCTCCCCTACCCGTGGAGGAAACATAATCTGGCTGCACCACTCCATCTCCCCCAGGTACTCCCATCAGCAGCAGCGGTACTCCCCTTACCGCGAACCACGGGCGGCTTCACAAACTCTTATCCCCTGTAAATATCCCCTTTTCATTTGAAGTGACCGTAAGCCCTTGGGTCCGGAAACCCTCGAGCCACAGCAGACCCCGGATCCGAGCGGTTCGACCGCTGCAGGGGCGGCACACATTTACCTGACATTCAGCCCCATATCATCAATGACTGTGTAGATTTACATGTTCTCTTCAGGCAGTCATCTTTTTATTGTTTAGCTTTTCTGTATATAAATCCCATTTCCTTTAGGTGGCTTCTTACAGTTCTGTCACAGACATTGACTCCAGTTTCCTCCCATTCTTTCCTCATTTGTTTTGTTGTGCATTTCCTGTTTTGGAGACATATTGCTTTAAGTTTC
>NC_134361.1:230087163-230174663 GCF_048569485.1 Anomaloglossus baeobatrachus
GGTCTCCAATCTCAAAGGTAGAGAGAGGATCGTGAATAGCGTCTTCAGCTTTGGATAAGGTCAAGTATGGTCTACAAGGCTTTACCACCTCTGATGGACAATTTCCAGTGTCAATCATTTCTTCTGGTGGCAAAAGAGTTTCCTCAGTCAGAAGGCTGTCATATAGTAAATGGATCTCTTCTATGAGGCTGGCCTCTCTGCTGCTTTGTAAACTTTCAGCTCCAGATATTAGTATTTCCTCGGGTGGGGTGGGGAAGTCTTCTGTGTCACTATCCCCACTCGTAATGGAGCTTGGGTCTCTTGGGAGAGACGGGAGATCTTCGCTCTCATACAAGTCGTAAGAAAGCTTTTCATCAAGCGGAGACAAGATTTCTGACAAGGTGTCTTCGTCAGGCCGGAGAACTTCGTCCGTGATGAATATGATGTCTCCCTCGCTCCGATGTGGAAAGCTTTTAATCTGAAATAAATCTTTGGAAGTTGGAGCATCAGGCGGCATCATCTAAATTTTCCTGCAGATTGCACTTTCCGTAACGGATTGTTTCTCATTCGTTTCTGTCACTCTTTGTCGGTCTTTAGTGTCAGGTGAACTCATTCCGGCTACATTACCGTCCTCTTTCGGACTCATTGACGTCGACTTGTGTATGTCGGTAATTCTGACTACACTGACGTCTTGATTTTCGGGTAAATCGTTTATACCGTATGTTTTGGTATCGGATTCTGTCAAGTCTTCAGAGGTTGGGAAGGATTCACAAGCCAAAGGGGCCATTTCAGTCTTGGTCATTTCCGTCTCCTTCATGACCAAGACGACCAGTTTCCTACAGTCGGGACGTTCTGTTGGGGAAGACTTTGACTTGTCTCCTTCCTTTACATTTTCTCCATTCTGATTGATCATGTTCCCTCCTTGCTCCTTGCCTGATGGACCTCCAGATGGGAACTCTGAAGACTCCATATCGAACACCTCCGAATCTCCGCTCTCTGTGTCTTCGCCGCCTTGCCCCCGGTCCGATGCAGAGACTGAGCTTTCAGATATATTAATGAGTTTAGCCGAAACTTTTTGAAATTGTGCAAGACAGGGGGAAAGTGCGAGGTTTTCGGATTTGGATGGTGCTGAGATATTCTGGAAACTAGGATCGTAAATAGGTTCCTTCACCGCTTGGTCATCGTTTGTGGCTTCTTGGGTGGTAGGTATTGTGTTGGGATCTAAGGATAGAACGAGACGGTTATAGAAACTGTGAATGGGATAAAATGGACCATATCCAAAGCCACCAAACAGACCTCTGCACATAAAACCTTGGCGTAAGGTCACATCAGGGGCCGTACTGTGTCCTACAAGCCTTATCCCGAGGTTCCATTGTCTATGGGTTACTGTCAATGGAGCGGGAGTCATTCATTAACAGCCCTTGCTCCATTCCAATAGGGCCTATTATAGGCCTGAGTTTGGTCACAGAGTTCACACCCCCAAAATCAAACAGTTGGGGGCCCCTATATACATTAGACCGACATTGGTGGGTTCAGCCGACATTAGTGTAATGTGTATGGGGGCCTGAAAAGTATATAATTACCTTGTTTGACCTCCTCTGAGTCCTCAACGTCTCCTCTCTTTTCTGCGGCTCCTCTCTTTTCTGCGGCTCCTCTCTTTTCTGCGGCTCCTCTCTTTTCTGCGGCGCCTCTCTTTTCTGCGGCTCCTCTCTTTTCTGCGGCTCCTCTCTTTTCTGCGGCTCCTCTCTTTTCTGCGGCTCCTCTCTTTTCTGCGGCTCCTCTCTTTTCTGCGGCTCCTCTCTTTCTATCCTCGTCCTTCAGACTGAGATTATTCCTAGGGCATAAAACAATATATAATATATGTGAGGCCTTGAATATTCAATACTTAAGCCTTGCAAAACTAACCACTGCTGCAAGGATCAATGAGACGGTAGACACGGGATTGTTGTCACAGCTTCATGATAAGGTTCGTCAGACGTCCCCGGAGCCACTTATCAGTGATAACGGGACCGAAAACAAAGACTTCTCAGCCTCAAAATACCCCTAAAGGAGCCTTATAGGGGCCTGGACGGTCAGGATTTACATTACCTGGGCTCTTCTGCAGCGCTCCGCTCCACGTCCTGCCCGATTACCAATGTGTCCTCATCAGCCTCATCCCCAGAGACCACCTCGTCCTAATAACAGTATCATGGAGAATTAAATGTAAATATCTACAGTAGAATACATCGTATATACAGTATATATATATATATAGGTACAAGTACTGAGCACCCGAGCATGGTAGTGCCCGCTCATCACTAGTTACCAATACTGAGCACCTGAGCATGGTAGTGCCCGCTCATCACTAGTTACCAGTACTGAGCACCCGAGCATGGTAGTGCCCGCTCATCACTAGTTACCAGTACTGAGCACCCGAGCATGGTAGTGCCCGCTCATCACTAGTTACCAATACTGAGCACCTGAGCATGGTAGTGCCCGCTCATCACTAGTTACCAATACTGAGCACCTGAGCATGGTAGTGCCCGCTCATCACTAGTTACCAATACTGAGCACCTGAGCATGGTAGTGCCCGCTCATCACTAGTTACCAGTACTGAGCACCTGAGCATGGTAGTGCCCGCTCATCACTAGTTACCAATACTGAGCACCTGAGCATGGTAGTGCCCGCTCATCACTAGTTACCAATACTGAGCACCCGAGCATGGTAGTGTCCGCTCATCACTAGTTACCAGTACTGAGCACCTGAGCATGGTAGTGCCCGCTCATCACTAGTTACCAGTACTGAGCACCTGAGCATGGTAGTGCCCGCTCATCACTAGTTACCAGTACTGAGCACCTGAGCATGGTAGTGCCCGCTCATCACTAGTTACCAGTACTGAGCACCCGAGCATGGTAGTGTCCGCTCATCACTAGTTACCAGTACTGAGCACCCGAGCATGGTAGTGCCCGCTCATCACTAGTTACCAATACTGAGCACCTGAGCATGGTAGTGCCCGCTCATCACTAGTTACCAATACTGAGCACCCGAGCATGGTAGTGTCCGCTCATCACTAGTTACCAGTACTGAGCACCCGAGCATGATAGTGTCCGCTCATCACTAGTTACCAGTACTGAGCACCCGAGCATGATAGTGTCCGCTCATCACTAGTTACCAATACTGAGCACCTGAGCATAGTAGTGCTCGCTCATCACTAGTTACCAGTACTGAGCACCTGAGCATGGTAGTGCCCGCTCATCACTAGTTACCAATACTGAGCACCCGAGCATGGTAGTGCCCGCTCATCACTAGTTACCAATACTGAGCACCTGAGCATGGTAGTGCCCGCTCATCACTAGTTACCAATACTGAGCACCTGAGCATGGTAGTGCCCGCTCATCACTAGTTACCAGTACTGAGCACCCGAGCATGGTAGTGCCCGCTCATCACTAGTTACCAGTACTGAGCACCTGAGCATGGTAGTGCCCGCTCATCACTAGTTACCAATACTGAGCACCTGAGCATGGTAGTGCCCGCTCATCACTAGTTACCAGTACTGAGCACCTGAGCATGATAGTGCCCGCTCATCACTAGTTACCAGTACTGAGCCCCCGAGCATGGTAGTGCCCGCTCATCACTAGTTACCAGTACTGAACACCCGAGCATGGTAGTGCCTGCTCATCACTAGTTACCAGTACTGAGCACCCGAGCATGGTAGTGCCCGCTCATCACTAGTTACCAATACTGAGCACCTGAGCATGGTAGTGCCCGCTCATCACTAGTTACCAATACTGAGCACCTGAGCATGGTAGTGCCCGCTCATCACTAGTTACCAGTACTGAGCACCTGAGCATGGTAGTGCCCGCTCATCACTAGTTACCAGTACTGAGCACCCGAGCATGGTAGTGCCCGCCCATCACTAGTTACCAGTACTGAGCTCCCAAGCATGGTAGTGTCCGCTCATCACTAGTTACCAGTACTGAGCACCCGAGCATGGTAGTGCCCGCTCATCACTAGTTACCAGTACTGAGCACCCGAGCATGGTAGTGCCCGCTCATCACTAGTTACCAGTACAGAGCACCTGAGCATGGTAGTGCTCACTCATCACTAGTTACCAGTACTGAGCACCCGAGCATGGTAGTGCCCGCTCCTCACTAGTTACCAGTACTGAGCCCCCGAGCATGGTAGTGTCCGCTCATCACTAGTTACCAGTACTGAGCACCCGAGCATGGTAGTGCCCGCTCATCACTAGTTACCAGTACTGAGCACCCGAGCATGGTAGTGCCCGCTCATCACTAGTTACCAGTACAGAGCACCTGAGCATGGTAGTACCCGCTCATCACTAGTTACCAGTACTGAGCACCCGAGCATGGTAGTGCCCGCTCATCACTAGTTACCAGTACTGAGCACCCGAGCATGGTAGTGCCCGCTCATCACTAGTTACCAGTACTGAGCACCTGAGCATGGTAGTGCCCGCTCATCACTAGTTACCAGTACTGAGCCCCCGAGCATGGTAGTGTCCGCTCATCACTAGTTACCAGTATTGAGCACCCGAGCATGGTAGTGCCCACTCATCACTAGTTACCAGTACTGAGCACCCGAGCATGGTAGTGTCCGCTCATCACTAGTTACCAGTACTGAGCACCCGAGCATGGTAGTGCCCGCTCATCACTAGTTACCAATACTGAGCACCTGAGCATGGTAGTGCCCGCTCATCACTAGTTACCAATACTGAGCACCCGAGCATGGTAGTGCCCGCTCATCACTAGTTACCAGTACTGAGCACCCGAGCATGGCAGTGCCTGCTCATCACTAGTTACCAGTACTGAGCACCCGAGCATGGTAGTGCTCGCTCATCACTAGTTACCAGTACTGAGCACCTGAGCATGGTAGTGTCCGCTCATCACTAGTTACCAGTACTGAGCACCTGAGCATGGTAGTGCCCGCTCATCACTAGTTACCAGTACTGAGCACCCGAGCATGGTAGTGCCCGCCCATCACTAGTTACCAGTACTGAGCTCCCAAGCATGGTAGTGTCCGCTCATCACTAGTTACCAGTACTGAGCACCCGAGCATGGTAGTGCCCGCTCATCACTAGTTACCAGTACTGAGCACCCGAGCATGGTAGTGCCCGCTCATCACTAGTTACCAGTACAGAGCACCTGAGCATGGTAGTGCTCACTCATCACTAGTTACCAGTACTGAGCACCCGAGCATGGTAGTGCCCGCTCCTCACTAGTTACCAGTACTGAGCCCCCGAGCATGGTAGTGTCCGCTCATCACTAGTTACCAGTACTGAGCACCCGAGCATGGTAGTGCCCGCTCATCACTAGTTACCAGTACTGAGCACCCGAGCATGGTAGTGCCCGCTCATCACTAGTTACCAGTACAGAGCACCTGAGCATGGTAGTACCCGCTCATCACTAGTTACCAGTACTGAGCACCCGAGCATGGTAGTGCCCGCTCATCACTAGTTACCAGTACTGAGCACCCGAGCATGGTAGTGCCCGCTCATCACTAGTTACCAGTACTGAGCACCTGAGCATGGTAGTGCCCGCTCATCACTAGTTACCAGTACTGAGCCCCCGAGCATGGTAGTGTCCGCTCATCACTAGTTACCAGTATTGAGCACCCGAGCATGGTAGTGCCCACTCATCACTAGTTACCAGTACTGAGCACCCGAGCATGGTAGTGCCCGCTCATCACTAGTTACCAGTACTGAGCACCCGAGCATGGTAGTGCCCGCTCATCACTAGTTACCAGTACTGAGCACCCGAGCATGGTAGTGCCCGCTCATCACTAGTTACCAGTACTGAGCACCTGAGCATGGTAGTGCCCGCTCATCACCAGTACTGAGCACCTGAGCATGGTAGTGCCCGCTCATCACTAGTTACCAGTACTGAGCACCTGAGCATGGTAGTGCCCGCTCATCACTAGTTACCAGTACTGAGCACCCGAGCATGGTAGTGCCCGCTCATCACTAGTTACCAGTACTGAGCACCCGAGCATGGTAGTGCCCGCTCATCACTAGTTACCAGTACAGAGCACCCGAGCATGGTTTTGCCCGCTCATCATTAGTTACCAGTACTGAGCACCCGAGCATGGTAGTGCCCGCTCATCACTAGTTACCAGTACTGAGTACCCGAGCATGGTAGTGCCTGCTCATCACTAGTTACCAGTACTGAGCACCCGAACATGGTAGTGCCCGCTCATCACCAGTTATCAGTACTGAGCACCCGAACATGGTAGTGCCCGCTCATCACCAGTACTGAGCACCTGAGCATGGTAGTGCCCGCTCATCACTAGTTACCAGTACAGAGCACCCGAGCATGGTAGTGCCCGCTCATCACTAGTTACCAGTACTGAGCACCCGAGCATGGTAGTGCCCGCTCATCACTAGTTACCAGTACTGAGCACCCGAGCATGGTAGTGCCCGCTCATCACCAGTACTGAGCACCTGAGCATGGTAGTGCCCGCTCATCACTAGTTACCAGTACAGAGCACCCGAGCATGGTAGTGCCCGCTCATCACTAGTTACCAGTACTGAGCACCCGAGCATGGTAGTGCCCGCTCATCACTAGTTACCAGTACAGAGCACCCGAGCATGGTAGTGCCCGCTCATCACTAGTTACCAGTACTGAGCACCCGAGCATGGTTTTGCCCGCTCATCATTAGTTACCAGTACTGAGCACCCGAGCATGGTAGTGCCCGCTCATCACTAGTTACCAGTACTGAGTACCCGAGCATGGTAGTGCCTGCTCATCACTAGTTACCAGTACTGAGCACCCGAACATGGTAGTGCCCGCTCATCACCAGTTATCAGTACTGAGCACCCGAACATGGTAGTGCCCGCTCATCACTAGTTACCAGTACTGAGCCCCCGAGCATGGTAGTGTCCGCTCATCACTAGTTACCAGTACTGAGCACCCGAGCATGGTAGTGCCCACTCATCACTAGTTACCAGTACTGAGCACCCGAGCATGGTAGTGCCCGCTCATCACTAGTTACCAGTACTGAGCACCCGAGCATGGTAGTGCCCGCTCATCACTAGTTACCAGTACTGAGCACCCGAGCATGGTAGTGCCCGCTCATCACTAGTTACCAGTACTGAGCACCTGAGCATGGTAGTGCCCGCTCATCACCAGTACTGAGCACCTGAGCATGGTAGTGCCCGCTCATCACTAGTTACCAGTACTGAGCACCCGAGCATGGTAGTGCCCGCTCATCACTAGTTACCAGTACTGAGTACCCGAGCATGGTAGTGCCTGCTCATCACTAGTTACCAGTACTGAGCACCCGAACATGGTAGTGCCCGCTCATCACCAGTTATCAGTACTGAGCACCCGAACATGGTAGTGCCCGCTCATCACCAGTACTGAGCACCTGAGCATGGTAGTGCCCGCTCATCACTAGTTACCAGTACAGAGCACCCGAGCATGGTAGTGCCCGCTCATCACTAGTTACCAGTACTGAGCACCCGAGCATGGTAGTGCCCGCTCATCACTAGTTACCAGTACTGAGCACCCGAGCATGGTAGTGCCCGCTCATCACCAGTACTGAGCACCTGAGCATGGTAGTGCCCGCTCATCACTAGTTACCAGTACAGAGCACCCGAGCATGGTAGTGCCCGCTCATCACTAGTTACCAGTACTGAGCACCCGAGCATGGTAGTGCCCGCTCATCACTAGTTACCAGTACAGAGCACCCGAGCATGGTAGTGCCCGCTCATCACTAGTTACCAGTACTGAGCACCCGAGCATGGTAGTGCCCGCTCATCACTAGTTACCAGTACTGAGCACCCGAGCATGGTAGTGCCCGCTCATCACCAGTACTGAGCACCTGAGCATGGTAGTGCCCGCTCATCACTAGTTACCAGTACAGAGCACCCGAGCATGGTAGTGCCCGCTCATCACTAGTTACCAGTACTGAGCACCCGAGCATGGTAGTGCCCGCTCATCACTAGTTACCAGTACAGAGCACCCGAGCATGGTAGTGCCCGCTCATCACTAGTTACCAGTACTGAGCACCCGAGCATGGTTTTGCCCGCTCATCATTAGTTACCAGTACTGAGCACCCGAGCATGGTAGTGCCCGCTCATCACTAGTTACCAGTACTGAGTACCCGAGCATGGTAGTGCCTGCTCATCACTAGTTACCAGTACTGAGCACCCGAACATGGTAGTGCCCGCTCATCACCAGTTATCAGTACTGAGCACCCGAACATGGTAGTGCCCGCTCATCACTAGTTACCAGTACTGAGCACCCGAGCATGGTAGTGCCCGCTCATCACTAGTTACCAGTACTGAGCACCCGAGCATGGTAGTGCCCGCTCATCACTAGTTACCAGTATTGAGCACCCGAGCATGATAGTGCCCGCTCATCACTAGTTACCAGTACTGATCACCCGAGCATGGTAGTGCCCGCTCATCACTAGTTACCAGTACTGATCACCCGAGCATGGCAGTGCCCGCTCATCACTAGTTACCAGTACTGAGCACCCGAGCATGGTAGTGCCCGCTCATCACTAGTTACCAGTACTGAGCACCCGAGCATGGTAGTGCCCGCTCATCACTAGTTACCAGTACTGAGCACCCGAGCATGGTAGTGCCCGCTCATCACCAGTTACCAGTACTGAGCACCCGAACATGGTAGTGCCCGCTCATCACTAGTTACCAGTACTGAGCACCCGAGCATGGTAGTGCCCGCTCATCACTAGTTACCAGTACTGAGCACCCGAGCATGGTAGTGCCCGCTCATCACTAGTTACCAGTATTGAGCACCCGAGCATGGTAGAGCCCGCTCATCACTAGTTACCAGTACAGAGCACCCGAGCATGGTAGTGCCCGCTCATCACTAGTTACCAGTACTGAGCACCCGAGCATGGTAGAGCCCGCTCATCACTAGTTACCAGTACTGAGCACCCGAGCATGGTAGAGCCCGCTCATCACTAGTTACCAGTACAGAGCACCCGAGCATGGTAGTGCCCGCTCATCACTAGTTACCAGTACTGAGCACCCGAGCATGGTAGTGCCCGCTCATCATTAGTTACCAGTATTGAGCACCCGAGCATGGTAGAGCCCGCTCATCACTAGTTACCAGTACAGAGCACCCGAGCATGGTAGTGCTCGCTCATCACTAGTTACCAGTACTGAGCACCCGAGTATGGTAGTGCCCGCTCATCACTAGTTACCAGTACTGAGCACCCGAGCATGGCAGTGCCCGCTCATCACTAGTTACCAGCACTGAGCACCCGAGCATGGTAGTGCCCGCTCATCACTAGTTACTAGTACTGAGCACCCGAGCATGGTAGTGCCCGCTCATCACTAGTTACCAGTACTGAGCACCCGAGCATGGTAGTGCCTGCTCATCACTAGTTACCAGTACTGAGCACCCGAGCATGGTAGTGCCCGCTCATCACTAGTTACCAGTACTGAGCACCGGAGCATGGTAGTGCCCGCTCATCACTAGTTACCAGTACAGAGCACCCGAGCATGGTAGTGCCCGCTCATCACTAGTTACCAGTACTGAGCACCTGAGCATGGTAGTGCCCGCTCATCACTAGTTACCAGTACTGAGCATGGTAGTGCCCGCTCATCACTAGTTACCAGTACTGAGCACCTGAGCATGGTAGTGCCCGCTCATCACTAGTTACCAGTACTGAGCACCTGAGCATGGTAGTGCCCGCTCATCACTAGTTACCAGTACTGAGCACCCGAGCATGGTAGTGCCCGCTCATCACTAGTTACCAGTACTGAGCACCGGAGCATGGTAGTGCCCGCTCATCACTAGTTACCAGTACTGAGCACCCGAGCATGGTAGTGCCCGCTCATCACTAGTTACCAGTACAGAGCACCCGAGCATGGTAGTGCCCGCTCATCACTAGTTACCAGTACTGTGCACCCGAGCATGGTAGTGCCCGCTCATCACTAGTTACCAGTACTGAGCACCCGAGCATGGTAGTGTCCGCTCATCACTAGTTACCAGTACTGAGCACCTGAGCATGGTAGTGTCCGCTCATCACTAGTTACCAGTACTGTGCACCCGAGCATGGTAGTGCCCGCTCATCACTAGTTACCAGTACTGTGCACCCGAGCATGGTAGTGCCCGCTCATCACTAGTTACCAGTACTGAGCACCTGAGCATGGTAGTGTCCGCTCATCACTAGTTACCAGTACTGTGCACCCGAGCATGGTAGTGCCCGCTCATCACTAGTTACCAGTACTGAGCACCTAAGCATGGTAGTGCCCGCTCATCACTAGTTACACATTTCTTGGCGATGGTCCGGGTTGTGTGGCTCACCTCAGTACATACGTGAGCTCGCTGCCGCTGTCTCGCTGGTGAGTGGTTGCTCAGGTCTTCCCGGCTCTGACACGGATGATTCTGGAGAGACTCCGTCACTCGCGTCTCTTCTCCTGATGAAGGATCGTCCTCCGCTGTTCCATCTGCCAGAGACGCGTTACAATGGCTGCTCTCCCTCCCCGCGCCATCACGGGTAATATCTGGATTTATGTAATACAGAAGATGATGAATTACTAGCAACTAAGCATTAATATAGATAAATGTGTGCAGGAGGGGAAGCCATTAGTGTGTATAGGCCTAAAGATATGTCCCAGCTCTGATTGGATAAGTGTTTTGTTTGTTTTAATGTTTTGTTTATTGAATCAATATTAACAGAGTATATGCACAGAACAAAAAATCATAGGCATTTCTAACATCACCATTAATCTAATTTGCATTCAATTGCATTAAATCGCCTTCCAGATACAATATCATCCGTGGGATAGGATTCCAGATCAATTAAAAGTCGTTAGATCAATCGAGAAGTGGAGGGCGAGCCCGATCATGCCATACTCTCATAACATTATAAAGAGAAAAACCAGTTTTATCCTTTTTCTTATTTAAAGGAGAAAAAACAAAGAAAGAAAGAACACATAACTGCAACAAGGAAATAGAGGTGGGGGGGGAGGGGGGGGGGAGGGGAGGGAATGGATACGTGTTTTTATAGTAAAGTCATTTATATTGATATACAGGGGTGGAACGATCACGGTCGCAGGGGTCACAACTGGGCTCTGGGTCTGGAGGGGGTCCGCTGACCTCAGCGCCTGCTTCAGCTGGATGTACGTCCAAGGGCGCGCATCCAGCTGAAATGCATCGCAACACAGAGACCCATTGGGTCCCTGCACTGCAAACTGCAGCGGCGCAGGGTCACAGGAGGCAGCTGGGGCTAACACGTGTGCCGACTACGTAAGCAGATGCATATTCACTGCTCCCCATGCCCATAATCCCACCTAGCTCTTTGAACTGAAGCCAGTGCTAAGAGGGGCGCGGGATTATGGGTGTGTGGATCAGTGAATATTCATTTTCTTTATGGGGGCCATATAATGCCAGGGTGGGGCCCATATAATACAAGGATGGGGACCATATAATACAATTATGGGGGCCATATAATGCCAGGATGGGGGCCATATAATACCAGGATGGGGGACAAAGCTTTCCCTTGCTCTGCTATACATCTTTCTCTCAGCACCCAGCTTTCCCATGCTCTGCTATACATCTTTCTCTCAGCACCCAGTTTTCCCATGCTCTGCTATATACATCTTTCTCTCAGCACCCAGTTTTCCCATGCTCGGCTATACATCTTTCTCTCAGCACCCAGCTTTCCCATGCTCTGCTATACATCTTTCTCTCAGCACCCAGTTTTCCCATGCTCTGCTTTACTGCTTTCCCTCAGCACCCAGCTTTCTCATGCGCTGCTATACATCTTTCTCTCAGCACCCAGCTTTCCCATGCTCTGCTATACATCTTTCTCTCAGCACCCAGTTTTCCCATGCTCTGCTATACATCTTTCTCTCAGCACCCAGCTTTCCCATGCTCTGCTATATACATCTTTCTCTCAGCACCCAGCTTTCCCATGCTCTGCTATACATCTTTCTCTCAGCACCCAGCTTTCCCATGCTCTGCTATACATCTTTCTCTCAGCACCCAGCTTTCCCATGCTCTGCTATACATCTTTCCCTCAGCACCCAGCTTTCCCATGCTCTGCTATATACATCTTTCTCTCAGCACCCAGCTTTCCCATGCTCTGCTATACATCTTTCTCTCAGCACCCAGCTTTCCCATGCTCTGCTATACATCTTTCTCTCAGCACCCAGCTTTCCCATGCTCTGCTATACATCTTTCTCTCAGCACCCAGCTTTCCCATGCTCTGCTATATACATCTTTCTCTCAGCACCCAGCTTTCCCATGCTCTGCTATACATCTTTCTCTCAGCACCCAGCTTTCCCATGCTCTGCTATATACATCTTTCTCTCAGCACCCAGCTTTCCCATGCTCTGCTATACATCTTTCTCTCAGCACCCAGCTTTCCCATGCTCTGCTATATACATCTTTCTCTCAGCACCCAGTTTTCTCATGCTCTGCTATATACATCTTTCTCTCAGCACCCAGCTTTCCCATGCTCTGCTATATACATCTTTCTCTCAGCACCCAGCTTTCCCATGCTCTGCTTTACATCTTTCTCTCAGCACCCAGTTTTCCCATGCTCTGCTATACATCTTTCTCTCAGCACCCAGCTTTCCCATGCTCTGCTATACATCTTTCTCTCAACACCCAGTTTTCCCATGCTCTACTATACATCTTTCTCTCAGCACCCAGCTTTCCCATGCTCTGCTATATACATCTTTCTCTCAGCACCCAGCTTTCCCATGCTCTGCTATACATCTTTCTCTCAGCACCCAGCTTTCCCATGCTCTGCTATACATCTTTCTCTCAGCACACAGCTTTCCCATGCTCTGCTATACATCTTTCTCTCAGCACCCAGCTTTCCCTTGCTCTGCTAGACATCTTTCCCTTCAGCACCCAGCTTTCCCATGCTCTGCTATACATCTTTCTCTCAGCACCCAGCTTTCCCATGCTCTGCTATACATCTTTCTCTCAGCACCCAGCTTTCCCATGCTCTGCTGTACATCTTTCTCTCAGAACCCAGCTTTCCCATGCTCTGCTATACATCTTTCTCTCAGCACCCAGTTTTCCCATGCTCTGCTATATACATCTTTCTCTCAGCACCCAGCTTTCCCATGCTCTGCTATACATCTTTCTCTCAGCACCCAGCTTTCCCATGCTCTGCTATACATCTTTCTCTCAGCACCCAGCTTTCCCATGCTCTGCTATACATCTTTCTCTCAGCACCCAGTTTTCCCATGCTCTGCTATATACATCTTTCTCTCAGCACCCAGCTTTCCCATGCTCTGCTATACATCTTTCTCTCAGCACCCAGCTTTCCCATGCTCTGCTATACATCTTTCTCTCAGCACCCAGCTTTCCCATGCTCTGCTATACATCTTTCTCTCAGCACCCAGCTTTCCCATGCTCTGCTATACATCTTTCTCTCAGCACCCAGTTTTCCCATGCTCTGCTATACATCTTTCTCTCAGCACCCAGCTTTCCCATGCTCTGCTATATACATCTTTTTCTCAGCACCCAGCTTTCCCATGCTCTGCTATACATCTTTCTCTCAGCACCCAGTTTTCCCATGCTCTGCTATATACATCTTTCTCTCAGCACCCAGCTTTCCCATGCTCTGCTATACATCTCTCAGCACCCAGCTTTCCCATGCTCTGCTATATACATCTTTCTCTCAGCACCCAGCTTTCCCATGCTCTGCTATACATCTTTCTCTCAGCACCCAGTTTTCCCATGCTCTGCTATATACATCTTTCTCTCAGCACCCAGCTTTCCCATGCTCTGCTATACATCTTTCTCTCAGCACCCAGTTTTCCCATGCTCTGCTATATACATCTTTCTCTCAGCACCCAGTTTTCCCATGCTCTGCTATATACATCTTTCTCTCAGCACCCAGCTTTCCCATGGTCTGCTATACATCTTTCTCTCAGCACCCAGTTTTCCCATGCTCTGCTATACATCTTTCCCTCAGCACCCAGCTTTCCCATGCTCTTCTATACATCTCTCAGCACCCAGCTTTCCCATGCTCTGCTATACATCTTTCTCTCAGCATCCAGCTTTCCCATGCTCTGCTATACATCTTTACCTCAGCACCCAGCTTTCCCATGCTCTGCTATACATTTTTCTCTCAGCACCAAGGTTTCCCATGCTCTGCTATACATCTTTCCCTCAGCACCCAGCTTTCCCATGCTCTGCTATATACATCTTTCTCTCAGCACCCAGTTTTGCCATGCTCTGATATCTTGGGAAAGCTGGGTGCTGAGGGAAAGATGTACAACAGAGCATTGGAAAGCTGGGTGCTGAGAGAAATATGTTTATAGCAGAGCATGGGAAAGCTGGGTGCTGAAAGGAATATAGCAGAGCATGGGAAAGCTGGGTGCTGAGAGAAAGATGTATAGCAGAGCATGGGAAAGCTGGGTGCTGAGAGAAAGATGTATAGCAGAGCATGGGAAAGCTGGGTGCTGAGGGAAAGATGTATAGCAGAGCATGGGAAAGCTGGGTGCTGAAAGGAATATAGCAGAGCATGGGAAAGCTGGGGGGGGGGGGGTGTTCCAGGTCTAAAATTTGCACTAGTTACGCCACTGTTGATATGTCTGTACAAGGGTAAGCTGAGGGACAAGCAATATGGCCACCACTTCAGCCCCAACGGGGTTGTCATCGATATCTCCAGTTGTGCAGTGATATAAGCAGAGGGCTGGATTAGAAATGTCGGCTGACCGCTCGTATGAGAGATGCATAGTGACCATAATGGTCCCAGAAACAGATGGGGGTCTTTGCATAAAATGCAGTTCAGTTCATATCTAGCATATTCATCCTAAAATACTCTGTGCTGCTGTGCTGGTAATATGAATGACCTGGGAAGGTCCCGCCAAGCACAGGAAGCAGCACGGCTCCAGGCATTGTATAGTGGATGTGAATGGAAAGACTCCTGGTGGGACCAGCGGATACTAGAGAATAGGAAACATGCGGCACTAGTGGTGGTGCCTAGAGTCGGACCACCCACCCACCTGACACTGACGACCTATCATACCCGTCGTGATCGCTGCTGCGTCGCTATGTGTGACACCACCATAAGGAGAGCTCCCAAAACTAATGTCCCAGAAAGCCCCTCTCCTGGCTCATGACCTGGATTATAGGCAGTCATCTTCTCTGTTCCTTCTGGACTCCGATGGTCCATTCTTCTGACATTTGTAGTATCACGGACCCCAGGAGCAGCGCTCTCATCCTCCGTCTTCTGTGCCCTTTAAGAAAAACATTCTATTTGCCACAGTCTCACCGGTGCCTGAACCGAAGAAATAAACCAGCTCCTATTCATAACAGTGCGTCTCCATAGTAACAGACTACAATCAGAGCCTGTGTAGTCTGATCCCGCAGTCATCTGTTCCTCCATCTACTTATGACTTTGCTTAGTTGCTTCAGTTTTTATTTCTGAAGGATTTCTGCTGCGCACCTGTCTCACATCCCCTGGACTCTGCTGTGCACCTGTCTCACATCCCCCGGACTCTGCTGTGCACCTGTCTCACATCCCCCGGACTCTGCTGTGCACCTGTCTCACATCCCCCGGACTCTGCTGTGCACCTGCCTCAGATCCCCCGGACTCTGCTGTGCACCCGTCTCACATCCCCCGGACTCTGCTGTGCACCTGCCTCAGATCCCCCGGACTCTGCTGTGCACCCGTCTCACATCCCCCGGACTCTGCTGTGCACCTGTCTCACATCCCCCGGACTCTGCTGTGCTCCCGTCTCACATCCCCCGGACTCTGCTGTGCACCTGTCTCACATCCCCCGGACTCTGCTGTGCACCTGTCTCACATCCCCTGGACTCTGCTGTGCACCTGTCTCACATCCCCCGGACTCTGCTGTGCACCTGCCTCACATCCCCCGGACTCTGCTGTGCTCCACCTCAGGCTCTGCCGGTGCCTGGACCTATATAAGGATCATTAAGACACACACCTGGGTCTTGGCATTAAGACTTTAAGTGCAGTTCTGTCTGCCTGCAGCTTTCAGTACCTCTGCTGCCAGTCTCCTGTCTGCCTGCAGCTTCCAGTACCTCTGCTGCCAGTCTCCTGTCTGCCTGCAGCTTCCAGTACCTCTGCTGCCAGTCTCCTGTCTGCCTGCAGCTTCCAGTACCTCTGCTGCCAGTCACCTGTCTGCCTGCAGCTTTCAGTACCTCTGCTGCCAGTCACCTGTCTGCCTGCAGCTTCCAGTACCTCTGCTGCCAGTCTCCTGTCTGCCTGCAGCTTCCAGTACCTCTGCTGCCAGTCACCTGTCTGCCTGCAGCTTTCAGTACCTCTGCTGCCAGTCTCCTGTCTGCCTGCAGCTTCCAGTACCTCTGCTGCCAGTCACCTGTCTGCCTGCAGCTTTCAGTTTCTCTGCTGCCAGTCACCTGTCTGCCTGCAGCTTTCAGTACCTCTGCTGCCAGTCACCTGTCTGCCTGCAGCTTTCAGTACCTCTGCTGCCAGTCACCTGTCTGCCTGCAGCTTTCAGTACCTCTGCTGCCAGTCTCCTGTCTGTCTGAGGCGTCTAGTACCTCTGCTGCCAGTCTCCTGTCTGCCTGCAGCTTTCAGTACCTCTGCTGCCAGTCACCTGTCTGCCTGCAGCTTCCAGTACCTCTGCTGCCAGTCTCCTGTCTGCCTGCAGCTTCCACTACCTCTGCTGCCAGTCTCCTGTCTGCCTGCAGCTTCCAGTACCTCTGCTGCCAGTCTCCTGTCTGCCTGCAGCTTCCAGTACCTCTGCTGCCAGTCTCCTGTCTGCCTGCAGCTTTCAGTTTCTCTGCTGCCAGTCACCTGTCTGCCTGCAGCTTTCAGTACCTCTGCTGCCAGTCACCTGTCTGCCTGCAGCTTCCAGTACCTCTGCTGCCAGTCTCCTGTCTGCCTGCAGCTTTCAGTACCTCTGCTGCCAGTCACCTGTCTGCCTGCAGCTTCCAGTACCTCTGCTGCCAGTCTCCTGTCTGCCTGCAGCTTTCAGTTTCTCTGCTGCCAGTCACCTGTCTGCCTGCAGCTTTCAGTTTCTCTGCTGCCAGTCACCTGTCTGCCTACAGCTTTCAGTACCTCTGCTGCCAGTCTCCTGTCTGCCTGCAGCTTCCAGTACCTCTGCTGCCAGTCTCCTGTCTGCCTGCAGCTTTCAGTACCTCTGCTGCCAGTCACCTGTCTGCCTGCAGCTTCCAGTACCTCTGCTGCCAGTCTCCTGTCTGCCTGCAGCTTTCAGTTTCTCTGCTGCCAGTCACCTGTCTGCCTGCAGCTTTCAGTTTCTCTGCTGCCAGTCACCTGTCTGCCTACAGCTTTCAGTACCTCTGCTGCTAGTCTTCTGTCTCTCTGAGGCTTCCATTACCTCTGCTATCTGTTTCCTGTCTTAATGTGTCTTCCAGTACCTTTGCTACCAGTGTCCTATCTACCTGTAACTTCTATTACCTCTGCTACCGGCCTCCTGTCTTCCTGCGGATTCCAGTACCTCTGCTACTGGTTTCCTATCTGCCTGCAGCTTCCAGTACCTCTACTACTGTCTTTCCGGCTTCCAGTACCTCTGCTACCTGTCTTCTGTTTGCTTGCGGTTTTCAGTACCTCTGCTACCTGCTTCTCGGCATCCAGTACCATTACTACCCCGTTTCCCGTGTGCTTCACCTGTCTGCTGCACCGATGCCCGTGTGCCCACCCGTACCATGGTTGTGGAGGATGCCCCTCACCAGGTGAGCCTACACAATTGCAAAGTTTAGATATTACATACCGATCTGTTTCCGTTTTTTCTGCGATATCATCATCCTCAGAGAGGTCAGAAATGGCCGACTGCGTATTCTGGTTCATGTGCTCAGAATCCAAGATGGAATCACAGGACGAGATGTATCTGGACGGTTGAGTGGAAGGATCGAGATCAATCAACTCCGAGACCTGCGTGAGAAATAAGTCTCAGGAACAAACCGGAAGGGCAGATCTGACGTCTTATGAAACGCACGTATTTGGGGCTAAAAGACACTTTTGTAATTGAGTTTCATTAAACTTTTGCAGGGTTCGCCTCCTACAGCAGCAGTATTGCACTGTCTATTGCTGGCTGCAGAATGAGTAAACTGAGAATCCTTCAGTGAGCTTGCAGTCCGTGTATTGCACGGTCTATTATAGGCTGCAGAATGAGTAAACTGAGGTTCCATCAGTGAGCTTGCAGTCCGTGTATTGCACTGTCTATTGCTGGCTGCAGAATGAGTAAACTGAGAATCCTTCAGTGAGCTTGCAGTCCGTGTATTGCACGGTCTATTATAGGCTGCAGAATGAGTAAACTGAGAATCCTTCAGTGAGCTTGCAGTCCGTGTATTGCACTGTCTATTGCTGGCTGCAGAATGAGTAAACTGAGGTTCCATCAGTGAGCTTGCAGTCCGTGTATTGCACTGTCTATTGCTGGCTGCAGAATGAGTAAACTGAGAATCCATCAGTGAGCTTGCAGTCCGTGTATTGCACTTATTGCTGGCTGCAGAATGAGTAAACTGAGAATCCTTCAGTGAGCTTGCAGTCCGTGTATTGCACTGTCTATTGCTGGCTGCAGAATGAGTAAACTGAGCTTCCATCAGTGAGCTTGCAGTCCGTATATTGCACTGTCTATTGCTGGCTGCAGAACGAGTAAACTGAGGTTCCATCAGTGAGCTTGCAGTCCGTGTATTGCACTGTCTATTGCTGGCTGCAGAATGAGTAAACTGAGGTCCATCAGTGAGCTTGCAGTCCGTGTATTGCACTGTCTATTATAGGCTGCAGAATGAGTAAACTGAGGTTCCATCAGTGAGCTCGCTATGATGATGTGATCGAGAGTTTGTGGCTCTTTTATCTGTCTTTTTCTGAGCTCCTAAGTGCAATGTGCATTGGCTTATCGCTTCCAGGCCCATGACCTAATCATAAACAAAATGTGGTTGGCTTTCTCCGTCCATACCTCAAGCGTTACGCCAGATTTGTGCAACCTCTGCTGGATGTGGGCCACCGACTGCTGTATCCTCAGGATCTCCTTCTGCTGTCTCAGCAGCAGTTTCCTCTCCTGGTGGGCGGCCTTGTAAATATTGTGCAAGTGCCGAATTTCGGCCTGCGAAGGACAAAACGGACCATAAGTGATCTGGAAGAATGCGCTGCGTAATTGTCAACATTTCTTCCATGACTGCGTGACAGCGGTGTCCGCCATGTCATCCACGGTGACACTGCTGCAGTCAGCATTGGCTGTGGAAGCCCCAGGTCCATGGGCGAAACGCCGTCTCCCTGCAATATCTGCAAGATAAAGACACTAACAAAGCCGAAATCAATATAATTACACGTGGAGCCCGCTAAGTATTTGTAGGGGTCAGAGACTTCCTATAAGACTTTGTCTTCTGCTACTGGTTTCCGATCTGCTTGTAGCTTCCAGTTCCTCCACTGCCTACTTCCCAACGTCCAATACCTCTGCTACCCATCTACTGTCTGCCTGCAGCTTCCAATATCTCTGCTACCCATCTACTGTCTGCCTGCAGCTTCCAATATCTCTGTTACCAGTCTACTGTCTGCCTGCAGCTTCCAATACCTCTGTTACCAGTCTACAGTCTGCCTGCGGCTTCCAATACCTCTGCTACCCATCTACTGTCTGCCTGCAGCTTCCAATACCTCTGCTACCCGTCTACTGTCTGCCTGCAGCTTCCAATATCTCTGCTACCCATCTACTGTCTGCCTGCAGCTTCCAATACCTCTGCTACCCGTCTACTGTCTGCCTGCGGCTTCCAATATCTCTGCTACCCATCTACTGTCTGCCTGCAGCTTCCAATACGTCTGCTGCCCATCTACTGTCTGCCTGCAGCTTCCAATACCTCTGCTACCCATCTAGTGTCTGCCTGCAGCTTCCAATACCTCTGTTACCAGTCTACAGTCTGCCTGCGGCTTCCAATACCTCTATTACCAGTCTACTGTCTGCCTGCGGCTTCCAATACCTCTGCTACCCATCTACTGTCTGCCTGCAGCTTCCAATACCTCTGCTACCCGTCTACTGTCTGCCTGCAGCTTCCAATACCTCTGTTACCAGTCTACAGTCTGCCTGCGGCTTCCAATACCTCTGCTACCCATCTACTGTCTGCCTACAGCTTCCAATACCTCTGCTACCCGTCTACTGTCTGCCTGCAGCTTCCAATATCTCTGCTACCCATCTACTGTTTGCCTGCAGCTTCCAATACCTCTGCTACCCGTCTACTGTCTGCCTGCAGCTTCCAATACCTCTGTTACCAGTCTACAGTCTGCCTGCGGCTTCCAATACCTCTGCTACCCATCTACTGTCTGCCTGCAGCTTCCAGTACCTCTGCTACCCGTCTACTGTCTGCCTGCAGCTTCCAATATCTCTGCTACCCGTCTACTGTCTGCCTGCGGCTTCCAATATCTCTGCTACAGATCTCCTGTCTGCCCGCGGCTTCCAGTATCTCTGCTACCTGTCTCCTGTCTGTGGCTTCCAGTACCTCTGCTACCTGTCTCCTGTCTGTGGCTTCCAGTACCTCTGCTACCTGTCTCTTGTCTGTGGCTTCCAGTATCTCTGCTACCTGTCTCCTGTCTGTGGCTTCCAGTACCTCTGCTACCTGTCTCCTGTCTGTGGCTTCCAGTACCTCTGCTACCTGTCTCCAGTCTGTGGCTTCCAGTACCTCTGCTACCTGTCTCCTGTCTGTGGCTTCCAGTACCTCTGCTACCTGTCTCCTGTCTGTGGCTTCCAGTACCTCTGCTACCTGTCTCCTGTCTGTGGCTTCCAGTACCTCTGCTACCTGTCTCCTGTCTGTGGCTTCCAGTATCTCTGCTACCTGTCTCCTGTCTGTGGCTTCCAGTACCTCTGCTACCTGTCTCCAGTCTGTGGCTTCCAGTACCTCTGCTACCTGTCTCCTGTCTGTGGCTTCCAGTACCTCTGCTACCTGTCTCCTGTCTGTGGCTTCCAGTACCTCTGCTACCTGTCTCCTGTCTGTGGCTTCCAGTACCTCTGCTACCCGTCTCCTGCCTGTGAACCTAAACAATACTAAAGACAATGACAAGACCTAAATCAATATAATTACACATGGAGCCCGCTAAGTATGTGTAGGGGTCAGAGACTTCCTATAAGACCGTGTTTTCTGATTTCGGGGAGCATGGCTGAGGGGTGGCATTGATTTATGCTTGTTGAGTCTAATAACAAAAACTTTGTGACCATCGGCCTCGTTCCCAGCTTCCCTCCGCCAAGGACACAGTGATAAGATTGGAAAGTGGAAAGTTTGCAAAACCAATAATCAACAACCCGCAGCTGCTGCAAAACTACAACTCTCAGCATGTCCGGGCAGCCATAATTATCATTGCTGAGACACGCAGCCCTGGAAACAGGTCAGGGGGACGTCAGCGATTTAATGGCCGTCTTCCGACAATAACCACGGCCTGTACGATCCCCGTCAGCCGCTGGTTCTCCTGGTACCTGCTCTTGTTTCAGGTTCCTCTGGGTTTCTTGCTCCTGTCTCAGGAGTTCTTCCATCTTACTGGTCTCGTTCTTCGTTTCCCAATATCTGAAGCAAAAAAAATAATTATTTAATATATAGTGGTAATCTAACTATGCACTGAAATGGATGATCACTTGAGAACCTCCTTAGTTCATCTGATCTGAAGACGTCTCCATGCAGAAGGAGGGACAGAACTGTTAGCTGTTCTGTCTCACCAAAACCATGTAGTCCCCTTCTAGCTATGAACCTTCAAACAATAGCCAAATTGTCCACCCCTACTATAGAGTACCAGGTTTGACAACCCTATAAAATGTGTGAGGTACAACCAACTCCTTTAAGAACAGCAGAGCTTGTCTAGGTTCAAACTGGATAAAACACCTAGAGTAACCCAGAACATCAGAAGAGATATAGAATGAACGAAGACTGGATGAGATGGCTAGAGTAACCTAGAAATAGAGGATGACTAGAGTAATGGCAAAAAGGACTAGTGTAACCTAGAACTGAAAAGGATGACTAGAGTAACACAAAACTGGACAGGATTACAAAAGTAACCTAGAACTGAGAAGAGCAACAAGAGTAATCTAGAACTGAGAAGATCAACAAGAGTAATCTAGAACTGACAAGAGTAATCTAGAACTGAGAAGAGCAACAAGAGTAATCTAGAACTGAGAAGAGCAACAAGAGTAATCTAGAACTGAGACGAACAACAAGAGTAATCTAGAACTGACAAGAGTAATCTAGAACTGAGAAGATCAACAAGAGTAATCTAGAACTGAGAAGATCAACAAGAGTAATCTAGAACTGAGAAGAGCAACAAGAGTAATCTAGAACTGAGAAGAGCAACAAGAGTAATCTAGAACTGACAAGAGTAATCTAGAACTGAGAAGATCAACAAGAGTAATCTAGAACTGAGAAGATCAACAAGAGTAATCTAGAACTGAGAAGAGCAACAAGAGTAATCTAGAACTGAGAAGAGCAACAAGAGTAATCTAGAACTGAGATGAACAACAAGAGTAATCTAGAACTGAGACGAACAACAAGAGTAATCTAGAACTGAGACGAACAACAAGAGTAATCTAGAACTGACAAGAGTAATCTAGAACTGAAAAGATCAACAAGAGTAATCTAGAACTGAGAAAATCAACAAGAGTAATCTAGAACCGAGAAGAGCAACAAGAGTAATCTAGAACTGAGACGAACAACAAGAGTAATCTAGAACTGAGAAGATCAACAAGCGTAATCTAGAACTGAGAAGATCAACAAGAGTAATCTAGAACTGACAAGAGCAACAAGAGTAATCTAGAACTGAGAAGAGCAACAAGAGTAATCTAGAACTATAGTGGACAACTAGCCTAATCCGGGAACTTGAGAGGAAGAATATTGTAACCTAAAACTGAAGAGGACAATTAGCGTAACCTGAAACTACAAAGGGCGACTAGAGTAAGCTAGAATTTGAGAGTGTAATTAGTCACCTAGAAGTGAAGAAGACGAATAGCGTAATCTGGAACTGAAGAAGACGACTAGAGTAACACAGAACTAGAGAGGGCTACTAATGTCACCAAAAACTGGAAAGAGCGACCTACAATTCGAGAGGATGACTAGAGTAACCTGGAAATGGTGTCTAGAGTAACACAAACTGGAGAGAACGAATAGATTAACACAGAATTGGAGAGGATGACTAGAGTAACACAAAACTGGACAGGATGACAAAAGTAACCTAGAAATGAGAAGAACAACAAGAGTAATCTAGAACTGTAGTGGACAACTAGCCTAATTTGGGAACTGGAGAGGAAGAATAGAGTAACCTAAAACTGAAGATGACAATTAGCGTAACCTGAAACTACAAAGGGCGACTAGAATAAACTAGAACTTGAGAGTGTAATTAGTCACCTAGAACTGAAGAAGATGACTAGCGCAACCTGGAACTGAAGAAGACGACTAGCGCAACCCAGAACTGGGGAGGACGATTAGAGTAACACAGAACTAGAGAGGGCTACTAATGTCACCAAAAACTGGAATGAGCAACCTACAATTGGAGAGGATGACTAGTGTAACCTGGAAATGGTGTCTAGAGTAGCACAAACTGGAGAGAACGAAGAATTGAGCAACACAGAATTGGGGAGGATGACTAGAGTAACACAGAATTGGAATGCGAGACTAGAATAACATAGAACTGGAGAGGATGAAGAGAGTAACCTAGAATTGGGTAGGATGACTAGAGTAAAACACAACTAGGGAGAGTGACTAGAGTAACCTAGACGTGGAGAGGGTGACTAGAGTAACATTGAACTTTCGGCGGCATCTAGAGTAACACAAAACTGGAGAGGTGACTAGAGTAATCTAAAACTGGAGAGAAGGACTAGAATAATCTAGAATTGAAGATGACAACTAGAGTAACCTGGAAATGGAGAGGGTGACTAGAGTAACACAGAACTGGAGAGGGTGACTAGACAAACACAAAACTGAAGAGGACGACTAGAGTAACAGAGAACTGGAAAGGATGACTAGAGTAACCTAGAATTGGATTGGACGACCAGAGTAACCTGGAACTGGAGAGGGTGACTAGACTAACAGAAAACTGGAGTGGTCTACTAGAATAACCGAAACTGGAGATGGTGACTAAAATAACCTAGAAGAGAGAGCGACTAGAGTAACCTAGAACTGGCGACTAGAGTAAGTTACTAGTGTAACCCAGAATTGGAGCAGATGACCAGAGTAACACAGAATTGGAGAGCGCAACTAGCATAACCTAGAACTGGAGAGGGTGATTAGAGTAACAGAGAACTGGAGAGGGTGACTAGAGCAACCTAGAACTGGAGAGGGTGATTAGAGTAACAGAGAACTGGAGAGGGTGACTAGAACAACCTAGAACTGGAGAGGGCAACTAGAGTAACATGGAACTGGAGAAGGCAAGTAGAGTAACCTAGAAGTAGAGAGAGCGACTAGAGTAACACAGAACTTGAGAAGGTGACTAGAGTAACCTAGAACTGGAGATGACTATTACAGTAACCTAGAACTGAAGAGGATGACTAGCATAACCTGGAACTGGAGAGGAAGATGAAAGAAACCTAAAACTTGAGAAAACGACTAGAATAAACTCAAACTGGAGAGGACATCTAAAGTAAACTAAAACTGGAAAGGATGACAAGACTAATCTAAAATTGATGAGGACAACAAGAGTCACTTAGAACTGGAGAGGATGACTAGAGTAACCTAGAACTTGAGAAGACGACAAGCGTAAGCTACAACTGGATAGGCTGACTAAAGTCAACTAAACTGGAGAGGACGACTAGTGTAACCTAGAACTGATGAGGACAACTAGAGTCACTAAGACCTGGAAAGGACGAGTAGAGTAACCTAGAACTTGAGAAGATGACAAGCGTAAGCTACAACTGGATAGGCTGACTAAAGTCAACTAAACTGGAGAGGACGACTAGTGTAACCTAGAACTGATGAGGACAACTAGAGTCACTAAGACCTGGAAAGGACGAGTAGAGTAACCTAGAACTTGAGAAGATGACAAGAGAAATCTAGAACTGGACAAGGTGACTACAGTTATCTAAGCTGTAGAGGACAAGTGTAACCTGGAATTGATGAGGACGACTAAAGTCACCTAGAACTGGAGAGATGACTAAAGTCACCTAGAACTGTGTAAGACACCTTGAGGCACCTAAGACTTGATAAGTCACCTAAAATGAAGTACCACATGGTCTACTTATCCTATGCTTAGCTCTCTTCTTTGCCATACAAGAAAGGCTCTCACATCTTCTGGTGACGTAGCAGAGCCAGTTCTGCCTTGGTCTTCTCCTTCACAGCCTCTTCTCGCAGTCGGAGCAGAGCGGTCTGATGTCTCGCACGTAGCTCCTCTTCCCGGAGATACTGCTGAGACATCTCCAGGGTGAAACGACTGAACATGTTCGGGGAACCATAAAACTCTCCGACTTCACTCCACTGTGAATGAGATGAAACCTGTGATTACTGCAGAAATAGCACGCACGCACGGGACGATCATGCACGCTCTACGCAGATATGACCCAGCTCTAATATGCATGAAAAAATGTATATGACCCCCCCCTTTCCTCTTCCAAAACCTCCTATATCCCTCCTTATATCACAGTTGTGTATATATACCCTTTAAAGGGGATCTCTAGCACTGATATATTGATGACCCGTCCTTGGGTCATCAATATTGGATTGGTGGGGGTCCAACACTCAGGACCCCCACTGATCAGCACCTGCCGGATGTACACAGTGTACAGATCCGTGACAGCACAGCGCCATCCACTGTGTAGTGGCCATTCCCGGTACTGCACCTCTGCTCCCATTCACTTCAATAATAAATGAGTAAAGTGATATAACAATAACAGAAAACAAAACAATCAACAGGAGAAGATCGCAGATGTGTGCTGCCACCTGCTGGTCACCACTGCTAAAGTGCAGGTAGACCTTTTTTCTCTTGTCAAATTGTTTTTTTTTTTTGTCTAGGAACCCCATTTATATAAGAAGTCACAGGGTTGAAGGAAAAAAATATCAAAGGGCACAATACAATTCTCAAAAATGTGTATAAGATGACTATACTGTATTATACGTGGCGACTTTATTATGTGCAACTGGGTGGAGAAAGGGTAACTTTTTTTTACAGAGAAATCCCCCATTGGAGAGTATTAGATGGACAGTCACTCGTTGTAATACTACACCTCCACAGTAGGGGTCGCTGTATGAGAAGTGAGCAGTTGTCACGAAAAATGTCATGCATATGACCAGCCAAACACAGCACACCGGTGTCACATTTGACAGATAGTTCTGTGGTGTCCGGCAGTAGAAGGTCACAGTGTTTGGATACACAAGCTGCTCTCTGACTTTTCTTGCTTGGGGTTTATCCCTTTTCTCTTTAGGACCCTGCTGATTTCCTCACTTTTCCAGCTGTTAATCTTCAGCACTTCCCTTCTGTGTCTTTAAATACCCTAATTCCCCCATACTCTGCGCTGGTGATAGGTCTAATACCCTTAACAAGTCTTCAGTGCAAGCAGACGGCTTGCATTCATCTGGAGAAACTTTGTTGTTGCAGTTCCTCTCCCTGAGTCATCTGGAGATAAATTATTCTTTACTTTCCCTGTGTCTTCATTAGTACCTAATGGGACTGACTAAGCGCTCATACCTTCTGTTCCCTACCTAGGGCCAAGCTCAGGGTTAGCGAGGGTCAGGTTTCCTGCTTGGCGCATAGGTGAAGAACCTATCTAGAGTGGTGAGGGTCACCAGGGCCAGTGGTAGGTTTTCACCCCCTTCTCTATACACAGGGTTTCCCTTCCCTTTTGCTTGGTACCTAGCATGACAACCAGACCCACAATACTCTAACGTTTCACGGAAAATCAGTAGAATGCTTAATAAAACATGTGGGATGTTTCCCATTGATGTCCACAGTGCCCGGTATTACACTACCTTGCTGGTGGAGTCTGTGGCTGGTTCTGTGTGATCCCAGGATTGCTCCAGGCTTTCCGTCTCAGTTGGTGCAGCGCTCACTATGTGGAAAAAAATAAATAAAATTTTGATACTATATGAGAACTCACTACCAAAAAAACAAGACAGAACTTTAAAGCGAACTTGTCACGACTCATAAATTTGTATTTTTTTCTATCTGGTGTAAACGCCGCTGTTCTCCTGAATCCGGCGATGCTTTTCTTTTGTTCCTGCGCCTCTCTGATCCTGAGATACGGCCCTTTCTTCCCTTTATATGAATCTAGTTTTTTTAACCAATGGGACTGGATTCTAAAGTCCACGCCCACAGAGAAGATTTGAGGTCCACGCCCACTTGCTTAGAAGACTTGATATATATGCAAGGAAGAGAAGGCCATATCTCAGGAACGGAGAGGCGCAGGAACAAAAGAAAAACAGCGCCCGATTCAGGAGAACAGCGGCATTTACACCAGATAAAAAAAATTACAAATTTATAGGAAGTTGGAAGTCCCCTTTAAATAACATTGACATCATACCATTGTTGCAGTCTGTAATTTTAGAAAACACTGATTTGCAGAATAAAAGGGCTCCACAGAAAGAATAAAGGGATACATTAATGCAATTGGCCCTGAGGTTAGACTGTTATGTTTAGAGTGACAGAAATCTCTGCGCAGTGCCAAAGGGGTTTACCCTTTCTATGAAGCCCTGTCTTCTAACATGGTCTCAGATCACAGACTTAGACAGAACAAAAATATAAACACAACACTTTAATTTTTTATTCCATTTTTCCTAAGCTAAACTCAATGATCAAAGACTTCTCCTGTGGAGAGATAATCCATCCACCTCACAGGTGTGGCGTATCAAGATGCTCATAAGTCAGCATGATTATTGCACAGGTGGGCCTTAGGCTGGCACACCTGTGCAATATACTATATTTGTCAACAATATTTGAAAGAAAAAGGTACCTCCTTAATTCCTAAATTTATAGAGAGTTATCAGGTAGGCAGAACTTACAAGGCATTAAGGTCAACATTTCCATTAGTGAGCCCAGAGGCAGAGGGAGGAGCTAGAAGGAGAGAGAGGAGGTAGAGGCATAGGGAGGAGCTAGAGGCAGAGGGAAGAGCTAGGAGAGAGAGGAGGTAGAGGGAGGAGCAAGAGGCAGAGAGAGGAGCTAGAGGCAGAGAGAGGAGCCAGAGGCCGAGGGAGGATCTAGAGGCAGAGGGAGGATCTAGAGGCAGAGAGAGGAGCCAGAGGCAGAGAGAGGAGCCAGAGGCAGAGAGAGGAGCCAGAGGCCGAGGGAGGAGCCAGAGGCCGAGGGAGGAGCCAGAGGTTGAGGGAGGAGTTAGAGGCATAGGGAGGAGCTAGAGGCAGAGAGAAGATCTAGAAAGAGAGAGAGGAGCTAGAGGCAGAGGGAGGAGCCAGGGGCAGAGGGAGGAGCTAGAGACAGAGGGAGGAGCTAGAAGCAGAGGAAGGAGCCAGAGGCAGAGGGAGGAGCTAGAGGCAGAGAGAGGAGCCAGAGGCAGAGGGAGGAGCTAGAGGCAGAGGGAGGAGTTAGAAGCAGAGGGCGGCAGAGAGAGGCTCTAGAGGCAGGGGGAAGAGCTAAAGGCAGAGAGAGGAGCCAAAGGCAGAGGGAGGAGCTAGAGGCAGAGGGAGGAGCAAGAAGGAGAGAGGGGGGCCAGAGGCAGAGAGAGGATCTAGAGGCAGAGAGAGGAGGTAGAGGCAGAGAGAGGAGCTAGAGGCAGAGGTAGGAGCTAGAAGCAGAGAGAGGAGCCAGAGGCAGAGAGAGGAGGAGCCAGAGGGAGGAGCTAGAGGCAGAGGGTGGAGCTAGAGGCAGAGGGAAGAGCTAGAAGCAGAGAGAGGAGCCAGAGGCAGAGAGAGGAGGAGCCAGAGGGAGGAGCTAGAAGCAGAGGGTGGAGCTAGAGGCAGAGGGAGGAGCTAGAAGCAGAGAGAGGAGCTAGAGGCAGAGGGAGGAGCTAGAGGAAGAGGGAGGAGCCAGAGGCAGAGAGAGGAGCCAGAGGCAGAGGGAGGAGCTAGAGGCAGAGAGAGGAGCTAGAGGCAGAGAGAGAAGCTAGAAGCAGAGAGAGGAGGCAGAGGGAGGAGCAAGAGGCATAGAGAGGAGCTAGAGGCAGAGAGAGAAGCCAGAGGCCGAGGGAGGATCTAGAGGCAGAGGGAGGATCTAGAGGCAGAGAGAGGAGCTAGAGGCAGAGAGAGGAGCTAGAGGCAGAGAGAGGAGCTAGAGGCAAAGAGAGAAGCTAGAAGCAGAGAGAGGAGGCAGAGGGAGGAGCAAGAGGCAGAGAGAGGAGCTAGAGGCAGAGAGAGGAGCCAGAGGCCGAGGGAGGAGCCAGAGGCAGAGGGAGGAGCTAGAGGCAGAGGGAGGAGCTAGAGGCAGAGGGAGGAGCTAGAGGCAGAGGGAGGAGCTAGAGGCAGAGGGAGGAGCCAGAGGCAGAGGGAGGAGCTAGAGGCAGAGCATCCCCCCCTCCTTCCTCTTCTACCTACATAGAATCTCATCAGCACCAACTGCCATCTCCTATCTCAGTAATGGAAAATCTTCACTGAATACAGATTTTACCTCACAATTGAGAATTTTGATAAGGACCAATTCTGGCAGGAGCAGATTTGCCTGATAAGAAATATTACAAAGCTGCTTATTATCTTGTGTATTATTGAAAAAAAAAAAAAAAACGACGGTTACGCTTTAAGTAGATGATCCTATGGAATTGTCCTCCTTACTGACTCTCCGTGTGTTTGGTGTATACGTGTGTGTGTGCTATGTACGTGCTGTATATACATGTGCCATGTGTAAGATATGTGTGTGCTCGGTGTATACATGTGTGTTCTGTATACATGTGTGTGTGCTATGTGTGTGTAACATATGTGTGTATGTATATGATCTGTATACATGCGTGTGTGCTATGTGTGTGTAACATATGTGTTGTGTCACACACTGTGTGTGTTTGTAGCATCCACATTTATACATTCCCGGATTGTCGCTCCAGCTTCTATTTTAAGGGCTTTTCCATTTACGGTCCATGAATACACAATCAGTGGAGGGGGGGGGATCCGACCCTTAAATGCCAATTAAAAAAGGAGGTGCCGGATTCTCTGTAGCGTCACAGCCCTTTATCCGGGCACTGCAATGTACGCACAAATACATACCGGTCCTGCAGTGACCAGGAAGAATTCCGAGAACCTAAATTCTAAAAGCAGGTACCCCCATCTCAGACAAGAGGTCTGTTGGGCTATTCCTAATCTCAGGGTTACCCCTAATGGTGGAGGTGCCTGACTCTCGTACCTGGCTATGCTCCTGACCAGAACTAATCTGATTCCCCCCTCCCACCAGGTAAGGAAGGGACAGGAGTGAGATGGAAACACTGATAAACATAGACAGGGGAAAACCAAAACTCTGACTCATCGCACACACAGGAACAAACAATGAGAGACTCAGGAGACAAGCAAGAGCAGGAAGACAGTAACAAAAAGACAACAAGTGTTAACTCCACAACTGCACACAGAAACTAGTACTACAACCACAAGGGGTCCCTAGGCTATCCCTAACCGCTGGGTTACTCCTAATGGTGCTGATGCCTGAGTCTTGTGCCTGGCTATGCTCCTGACCAGTACTAATCTGATTCCCCCCTCTCACCAGGGAATGAAGGGGCAGACGTCCGATGGACAAACACAGGAAAACCAAAACTTTGACACACTGTAAACTCACAGGAACTAACAATGGAACTAACTAACTCAGGAGAAAAGCAAGAGCAGAAAGGTAGCAACAAAAAGACAACAAGGGTTAAGTCCACAACTGCACACAGCAACAACTACTACAACCACCAGGGGTCCCTAGGCTAGCCCTAACTTCAGGGTTACCCCTGATGGTGGAGAAGGCCGAGTCTTGTAACCTAGCTATGCTCCTGAGCAGAATTAATCTGATTATCACCTCTCACTATAGAAGGAAGGGGGTCGGAGTGAGATGGGAAACAGATAAAGACAGACAGGGGAAAAGCAAAACTCTGACACACTGCACACATACAGGAACTAACAAGGAGAAAAGCAAGAGCAGGAAGGTAGTAACAAAAAGACAATAATGGTTAACTCCAGAACTGCACACAGCAACACGTACTACAACCACCAGATAGTCTGGATCACTGTCCCCCAACTCCAGTCCTCAAGGCCCACCAGCAGTGCAGGTTTTCAGGATTTCCATAATATTGCACAGGTGATGATTTCAACACCTGTGCAACTCTAAGGAAATCCTGAAAAAATGCCCTGTAGGTGCACCTTGAGGACTGGAGCTGGGGAACATTGGTCTGGATCACAACACCTCACCAGACCTGCTAAGATAAACTATAGCTGGCACTAATGGAAGTGTTCAGTCAGCATATTGTAATGCCTGCCTGGATCCACAGACTCAGATGGGCTGTAATGGACAGGCTAGAGGGAAGCCACTCACCAAGCAGGACCCCCAGAACCCTGAAACCCTTTAACCCCTATACAGGGATGTGGAATTACACAGGGCCCTGGAGATCACTACCTGTGGAAGGCTGCAGTCCGATGAGAGTAGTCGTCAGGCAGGGTCAAACCAGGAATAGCAGAACAGGGACAGAATCGGCAGACAAGGATGTAATCAGCAAACGTAGCAGTGGTCAAATCCGGATCGGGCAGCGAGGTACAAAAACAGCAGCAGGAGGGTGGTCAGGAAGCAAGCAGAAGTCAGCACACAGGAATCACAAAACAGAATAGGACGGATCAGGAGCCAGGAAATCAGAACTATCTCTGGCAGTGGTCATGTGACAGGAGGGGGAATAAGAAGGGTGTGGTGTCTTCCCATTGGCTGTAGCTGAATGCTGGCAACTTCAGCTGGAAGACACACGCCACCCACAGTCAGCCAGCGGTACTGCAGATCCCAAGATAACCCAGCCCAGTGGATGATCGGAGCCTGCGCCCACCGCTGGCATCGACTCCTCTCCCATCACCAGCACCATCCACGGCAGGAACATGGCGTCGCCTGGCGATCGGAGCAGAATTCGCTGGAGCAGACTCTGGCGGTGACATAACACATATATAGGAGTTGGGGAACATTGGTCTGGACCACAACACCTCACGAGACCAGCTAAAATAAACTATAGCTGGCACTAATGGAAGTGTTCAGCCAGTATATATAGGAGGGGAGCAGATGTGATTGGCTCCTCCACAACATGTGATCAAAGGAGACTAACAAGCAGACTAGCAGAGATTAATTCTGAACTACCACGCTGCAGGCCGATGCTGTACCCGATGTGTTTGGCCTATGGATCCGAGAAGTGACAACTGCTCTCCTAACCCAGAAATTTGCGGAGATCGGTTGTCACCCCTTTGCCTTATCAGGAAGGGGCACCGTTTTTGGAAATCAGCAGTAATCTATGAAAAATGGGTGGTCACATTGTATAGTAGGGGGTTACGGCCATATATTTAACATACCGGTACCGTGTGCCGTGATCAGATGGTTCTGATGGGTGACGCTGCCTGCAACGCTCTTGCCCAATCCGACTCCGGACCTGTAATATAATATTATAGGAGTTGTATTTTTAGCGTTTCGGCAGAAGGTCAACCAATCACGAGCCGGCTACTAAAACCCCAGATTGATAGAAGAAAATGGGAGCAGCGAGTGATGCGGAGCAATCAGATTGGTAATGTCAGGCGCAGATTTACACCGTGCGGCTAGATTCGGCCGCCTCCCTGTCTGGCTCCAGGGCTCCGAGTATTGACAAATCCTCCGGCTCCTTCCAATAGGAATAATGCGAGTGCCGCATGCCCGGAGGCGGCATCCGTCATGGAATGTCACTGCTCTTGTTGATCCCTTTTCCTAAAGTGAATTTGGAGGCCGGGCGGCGGCTCTGGACCCTCTCCAGGTAATTACTGGTAAAAGGTTGGACGCTTTCTGCCCTGTTATCCAAATGGCCTGTGTGTAATCAGCGAAAGCCCCCCCGCCACCGCCGCCACCGCCACCGCCGCCACCGCCGGCTTTGAACTTGTTCTTTAAAGATTATATAGGCCTGATTAGATTGTTTCGGGGGGGTTTATTTCCCCCTCAATCTGATTACTTACACCCTATGTGGGATTTCTAGAAGCTCTTTTCATTTCTTAATTGGACCTAAAGACTTGTAAGGATGGGACGGCCTAAATCTGATGGAGAACGGCGGCTACTAATGTGCCACTGATTAGCGGGCGGACAGCTGGCTGTATGCAATGGTGGCGGAAGGACTCTGCCTTCCTTTGGTGCCTTTAGGATGGGCATCAGGTCCACACTGCCCGCTGGCAAAGGGTACGACGCTATCGGGGTCCCCGTGGTCTTAGGGGCTCATGTGCAAACTCAGGTCTCTTGCCGTTTTTTTTTTTATAAACACTACCTAAAAGTGTCTAAATAATGTCGCCATACAATGGCCAGTTAACCGTTATATACAGTGCACAAATAGTAGTGCCATACAGTACCCAAATTATAGTAGTGCTATTCCCAAATAATACAGCAATACAGCGCACACAGAGTAGTGGCATACAGTACACAATTTATAGCACTGCCAAACAGTGCCCAAATAATACGGCAATACAGAGCACAAATAGTAGTACCATACAGTACCCAAATCACAGTACTGCCAAACAGTGCCCAAATAATACGGCAATACAGAGCACAAATAGTAGTACCATACAGTACCCAAATTATAGTACTGCCAAACAGTGCCCAAATAATACGGCAATACAGACCACAAATAGTAGTACCATACAGTACCCAAATCACAGTACTGCCAAACAGTGCTCCGATTATACGGCAATACAGAGCACAAATAGTAGTGCCATTCAGTACCCAAATTATAGTAGTGCCATGCCCAAATAATACTGCCATACAATGCCAAAGTACTGGTGCCATACAATACCCGATTTATAGTAGTGTCATGCCCAAATAATACTACAATACAGTGCACAAATAGTAGTGCTATACAGTACTCAAATTATAGGAGTGCCATGCCCAAATAATACTGCAATACAGTGCCAAAGTAGTGGTGCCATACAGTACCCAATTTATAGTACTGCCATGCCCAAATAATACTGCAATACAGTGCTCAAATAGTAGTGCCATACAGTACTCAAATTATAGCAGTGCCATGCCCGAATAATACTGCAGTACCATGCACACATAGTAGTGCCATACAGTACTCAAATTATAGTAGTCATTCCCAAATAATACTGCCATACCGTGCCAAAATACTGGTGCCATATAGTATCCAATTTATAGTACTGTCATGCCCAAATACTGCAATAGAGCACACAAATACTAGTGCTATACAGTACCAAAATTATAGTAGTGCCATGCCTGAATAATACTGCCATACGGTGTAAAGATATTTGTGCCATACAGTACCCAATTTATAGTAGTGCCATGTCCAAATAATACTGCAATACAGCACACAAATAGTAGTGCCATACAGTACCCAAAATATAGCAGTGCCATGGCCAAATAATACTGCAACACAGTGCACAAATAGTAGTGCCATACAGTACCCAAATTATAGTAGTGCCATGGCCAAATAATATTGCAATACAGTGCCAAAGTACTCATGTCATGCAGCACCCAATTTATATTAATACCACGCACAAATAGTAGCGCCATACAGTACCAAAATGTTAGTATTGCCATAGAGTACCTAAGTAATACTGCAATACAGTATCAAAATTATAGCACTGCTATACAGTTGTGACATTCAGTGCCAAACATTAGAGCCCAATTAACACTGCCATGCAGTGCCCAAATCCTAGTAATGCCACAGAATGTCCAAATACCATTACTATACACCGCCCAAATCACAGCAGTGCCATAAAGTGCCTATATAATACTGCCATGCAGTGTACACACATTGCCAAAATCACCAGTGTCCAAATAACATTGCCCTAAAGTGGCAAAATATTAGACTTGGCATCTGGTGTCCAAATACTACTGTCATACAATACCCAATAGCGCCATATGGTGCTCAGATACTGGTATTGCCATATAGTATATAGGTGACCATAGTGGCATACAGTCCTGCTGTTGCATTCTGTGCCCCATTTCTGTTTTCGGGTGGGCACTGTGCGGATATGGGTAGCAGTTGGGGTAAATCTATGGGGCGGGAGACCCTCCCCGTATCTGGCGGTATAGACCCTCCCCGTATCTGGCGGTATAGGCCCCCCCGCATCTGGCGGTATAGACCTCCCCGTATCTGGCGGTATAGACCCTCCCCGTATCTGGCGGTATAGACCCTCCCCGTATCTGGGGTATAGGCCTCCCCGGATCTGGCGGTATAGACCTCCCCGTATCTGGCGGTATAGACCTCCCCGTATCTGGCGGTATAGACCCTCCCCGTATCTGGCGGTATAGACCCTCCCCGTATCTGGCGGTATAGACCCTCCCCGTATCTGGCGGTATAGACCCTCCCCATATCTGGCGGTATAGGCCCTCCCCGTATCTGGCGGTATAGACCCTCCCCGTATCTGGCGGTATAGGCCCCCCCGGATCTGGCGGTATAGACCCTCCCCGTATCTGGCGGTATAGACCCTCCCCGTATCTGGCGGTATAGGCCCTCCCCGTATCTGGCGGTATAGACCCTCCCCGTATCTGGCGGTATAGGCCCCCCGGATCTGGCGGTATAGACCCTCCCCGTATCTGGCGGTATAGGCCCCCCGGATCTGGCGGTATAGACCTCCCCGTATCTGGCGGTATAGACCCCCCGGATCTGGCGGTATAGACCCCCCCGGATCTGGCGGTATAGACCCTCCCCGTATCTGGCGGTATAGACCCTCCCCGTATCTGGCGGTATAGACCTCCCTGTATCTGGCGGTATAGGCCCCATGGTCCCCCTAGAATCGGCTCCCACCATGGGCTTCCACTGAGGATTGACAATGGCGCACGCAGGCAGCGCAGCACAATGGTTACTGCCTCCCATCCCGAGATGAGCGGCCGCGGACAATTACTCTGACTCGGAGAATGATTCTTCTCCCTCTAATGGAGACAAGTAGTCACTTAAGGGCCGTACGAGCTGCCATTTCTTAAGCAGCGCCGGAGCCCAGAAGTGCCGGCTCAGCAGCGTCTGACAATCGGGGCCAGACGGTGTGCACAAGTCGGCGTACCATTAACCAGTTCCTTGCCGGCTGATACTGACCCACACTGGAGTGGTTTACAGTGAGAAAAAAAGATAAAGGCCAAGTGCTCCGCGAGGTCAAGAGCGCTGATAATAGGGCAGCATGGTGGCTCAGTGGTTAGCACGGCAGTCTTGTGGTGGCTCAGAGGTTAGCACTGCAGTCTTGTGGTGGCTCAGTGGTTAGCACTGCAGTCTTGTGGTGGCTCAGTGGTAAGCACTGCAGTCTTGTGGTGGCTCAGTGGTTAGCACTGCAGTCTTGTGGTGGCTCAGTGGTTAGCACTGCAGTCTTGTGGTGGCTCAGTGGTTAGCACTGCAGTCTTGTGGTGGCTCAGAGGTTAGCACTGCAGTCTTGTGGTGGCTCAGTGGTTAGCACTGCAGTCTTGTGGTGGCTCAGTGGTAAGCACTTCAGTCTTGTGGTGGCTCAGTGGTTAGCACTGCAGTCTCGTGGTGGCTCAGTGATTAGCACTGCAGTCTTGTGGTGGCTCAGTGGTTAGCACTGCAGTCTTGTGTGGCTCAGTGGTTAGCACTGCAGTCTTGTGGTGGCTCAGTGGTTAGCACTGCAGTTTTGTGGTGGCTCAGTAGTTAGCACTACAGTCTTGTGGTGGCTCAGTGGTTAGCACTGCAGTCTTGTGGTGGCTCAGTGGTAAGCACTGCAGTCTTGTGGTGGCTCAGTGGTTAGCACTGCAGTCTCGTGGTTGCTCAGTGGTTAGCACTGCAGTCTCGTGGTGGCTCAGTGGTTAGCACTGCAGTCTTGTGGTGGCTCAGTGGTTAGCACTGCAGTTTTGTGGTGGCTCAGTGGTTAGCACTGCAGTCTTGCAGCGCTGGGGTCCTGGTTCAAATCCCACCAAGGACGACATCTGCAAGGAGTTTGTATGTTCTCCCTGTGTTTGCGGGGGTTTCCTCCGGGTTCTCCGGTTTCCTCCCACACTCCAAAGACATACAGATAGGGACTCTAGATTGTGAGCCCCAATGGGGACAGTGTTCCTGATGTATGTAAAGCGCTGCGGAATTAATAGCGCTATATAAATGAATAAATATTAATATTATTATTATTATTATTATTATAATATAAAAGCCAGAAAATGTGCAACTATCCCTCTGAGACTGACACCTCCTGTTCTGTACAGATCACATCTCAGTAGACTCATTATCACAACAGACAGGATTATAGGAACTGATAACACCGCTATATACAGTAGATAACAGGATCCACCATTCACAATAGGTGATGTCACAGCTCACCTCCTCCTGTACAATGACTGATAACACCTCTATATACAGTAGATAACACAGGATCCACCATTCACAATAGGTGATGTCACAGCTCACCTCCTCCTGTACGATGACTGATAACACCTCTATATACAGTAGATAACACAGGATCCACCATTCACAATAGGTGATGTTACAGCTCACCTCCTCCTGTACAATGACTGATAACACCGCTATATACAGTAGATAACACAGGATCCATCATTCACAATAGGTGATATCACAGCTCACCTCCTCCTGTACAATGACTGATAACACCACTATATACAGTAGATAACACAGGATCCACCATTCACAATAGGTGATGTTACAGCTCACCTCCTCCTGTACGATGGCTGATAACACCTCTATATACAGTAGATAACACAGGATCCACCATTCACAATAGGTGATGTCACAGCTCACCTCCTCCTGTACGATGGCTGATAAGACCTCTATATACAGTAGATAACACAGGATCCACCATTCACAATAGGTGATGTCACAGCTCACCTCCTCCTGTACAATGACTGATAACACCGCTATATACAGTAGATAACACTGGCTCCACCATTCACAATAGGTGATGTCACACCTCACCTCCTCCTCCTCCTGTACAATGAATGATAATAACTGTATATCCAGTAGATATTAGGGGATTCACCATTTACAGTAGATGATACCACAGCTCACCTCCTCCCCCTCCTGCACAAGGAATGATAAAACCTTTAGATACAGTAGATAACACAGGATCCACCATCCACAATATGCAATATCACAGCTCACCTCCCCATCTTGTACAATGACTGATAACACATCTGTATACAGTAGATAACACAGGATCCACCATACACAATAGTTGATGTCACAGCTCACCTCTTCCTTCTCCTGTTCAATGACTGATAAGACCTCTATATACAGTAGATAACACAGGATCCACCATTCACAATAGGTGATGTCACAGCTCACCTCCTCCCCATCCTGTACAATAACTGATAACTTTATATACAGTAGATAACACAGGATCTGCCATCCACACCTCCTCCTCCCCCTGTACAATGATTGATAACACCTCTATATACAGTAGATAACACAGGAGCCACCATTTATAACAGGTGATGTCATAGCTCACCTCCTCCTCCACCTGTACAATGACTGATAACACCTCTATATACAGTAGATAACACAGGATCCACCATTCACAAAAGGGGATGTCACAGCTCACCTCCTCCCCCTCCTGAACAATGACTGATAACACCTATTTATGGTAGATAACACAGGATCCACCACTCATAACAGATGTCACAGCTCACCTCCTCCTCCTGTAAAATGCATGAAAATGAGAACCCACCAATCATTTTCCCTTTCTTGACCTCGGCTGTTGATCCGGGTTCTCTGCTTTTCAGGACTGGATTTTAGCTCTGGACTCTGTAAGAAAACCATAGCTTACTCCATCTGGCGGGATATGCCGGAGAGCGAGCAGTAATGGCGGCCGTCCCGGGACACAGAAATCTCACAGGTATTACCTGCAGAGTATCACCCCTCCGCATCTCCTCCAGGCACCTCCGGGCCTCCGCAGCCTCCGTCTTGGCCTTCAGCCTCAGTGCAGCCAGGTCCTTCTCTTGTTGCTGGAGCTGAGCCTATGGAGTAAGAAATATATAAAAATGAGCTCAGGTTTCTTCATTGGCAGTGTCGTACCCATCATGGACAATCTCTGTTTGCATTGGCCGTATCACAGGACATACATAAAGCTGCCACAAGAGGGAGCTCCACCGCATACACAGTTACACAGCTCTGTATACAGCCATGTGCAGTGTGCTCTCCCTAGTGGTGGCTGCAGACCCAGCTCCACTAGGCAACTGTCACGATGTTACTTCGGGATAGTGAGGGACATGGGGCTCCTATGCTGTCCTTTACACTAGGGGTCCCTAGGCTATCCCTAGCCTCCGGATTACTCCTAATGGTGGAGATGCCGGAGTCCTGTGCTTTTCTATATATCTCTATATATCTATTTCTATATATTTCTATATATCTTTCCTGATAAATACTACTCTAATATCCCCTTCCCCCCAGGGAGGGACAGGGATAGCCAGGGATCCCTAACCTCAGAGTTACCCCTAATGGTGGAGATGCCTGAGTCCGGTTCTTCGGTGTGCTCCTGACCAAAACTAATCTAATTCCCCCCTCCCAAAAGGGAAGGAAGGGACAAGAGTGAAATGGAAACACAGAAAAAGACAGACAATGGAAAACCAAAACTCTGACACACAGCACACACAGGAATAGACAAAGAGAGACTCAGGAGAAAAACAAGAGCAGGAGGGCAGCAACAAAAAGGCAACAAAGGTTAACTCTGCAACCGCACACAGCAACAGGTATCACACCAGATAGTTGGTCTGGAGAGGTGTAGTGATCCAGACTAAGATAAACTATAGCTGGCATAGGTGGAAGGATCCAGCCAGCATAAATAGGAGGGGAGCAGATATGATTGGCTCGTCCACAGCAGGTGATCAAAGGAGACTAACAAGCAGACCAGCAGAGATGAACTCTTGCTACCCTGCCTCTGAATTAGCAGTCAGCAGGTTGACGGCCGAGTCTGCCTATGTAGATCATAGACAACAGAGAAGTTATCGGGCAGAGAGTCAGAATCTGTAGTCTGAACAGCACCGGACACCACCATGACAGTCGGTGAAGTTTGTCAAAAATCTCTGAGTAACAGAAGTGACCTAGTGGGGGACAGGTTTTGGGGCTTGATCTCATCAGATGTGACACAACACGTCAATATCTCCTGAGCTGCAGTACCTGAGAACGGCCACTACACAGAGGATGGCGCTGTGGAATGCTAATTCTGCACATTGTGTACTTTCAGTGCTTATGGGACCTGTTAGCGGCTGGTCGGAGGGTGAACTGGGTGATGGACCCCCACAATCTATTCAGACCCTCAAATTGCCTTCCGTACATTTCGGACACACTTACTTTTATCCTGCTTGCTATTTGTACGCGTGCAGTTGGAGAGGAGGAGGATTCCCCATGCTGCGGCGCCCCTCGCTTGCCTTTCTTATCTGCAGAGCAAACACATCGTACGTTGTTAGGAGCTGCCACTAATGGCTCAATGAATGGGGGTAGGAACGTTACGACCCCTGCAATAGTGACAGTCAGGAAAGAATCTTCCCCCATCACCTGTGAGTGATATTATGGAGAAGTGCAAGGAATTGCAGCAACTCAGCCACGAAGTGAAGACCCCCGTAACGTTACCGAACAGGGGGCCGAGAGCTGAGGAGCAGAGACCAGAAAAGTTACCACCGCTCTGCTGACCCCATAACTGCAGAGTTCAGTCCTCCTCTGTTATTACCACCAGCCCTTAAAAAGCCAGGAGCTTCATGGCCGAGCAGCTGCAAGCAACCATATATCACCAAGCACAATGCCAAATGTCAGTAGTAGTGCTGGATTCATATACCGATTGTGGTCCTGGTGCTGTATCCATGTACTGATGATGGTTCTGGTGCTGTATTCTTGTACTGATAGTGTTTTTTGTGCTGTATTTATGTACTGATAGTGGTTCTGGTGCTGTATTTCTGTACTGATGGTGCTATATTCCAGTACCGATGATGATTCTGGTGTTGCATTCATGTACTGATGATGGTTCTGGTGCTGTATTTCTGTACTAATGGTGGTTTTAGTGCTGTATTCCTGTACTGATATTTTTGTGCTGTATTCCTATAATGATGATGGTTCTGATGCTGTATTCATGTACTGATTGTTTCTGGTGCTGTATTCCTGTACTGGTGATGGCTCTTTATTCATGTACTGATGGTGGTTCTGGTGCTATATTCCTGTACCGATGATGGTTCTGGTGCTGCATTCATGTACTGATGGTGGTACTGGTGTTGTATTCATGTATTGATGGTGGTTTTAGTGCTGTGTTCCTGTACTGATGGTGTAATTTGTACTGTATTCCTGTACTGATGACAGATTTGGTGATGTATAGCTGTACTGTTGGTGGTTCTGGTGATTTATTGCTGTACTGATTATGTTTCTGGAGCTATATTCCTGCACTGATGGTGGTTTTGGTGTTGTATTCATATAGCAATGCTGTTTCTGGTGCTGTATTCCTGTACTGATGGTGGATCTGGTGATGTATTCATGCACTTGTGGTGGTTGTGGTGATATATTCCTGTACAAATGATGGCTCTAATAATGTATTCATGTTTTAATAGTGGTTATGGTGCTGTATTCCTGTACAGATCATGGTTTGGTGCTCTATTTCTGTATTGATGATGATGATAATAATATAATATTTATTCATTTATATAGCCCTATTAACTCCACAGCGCTTTACATACATTGGCAACACTGTCCACATTGGGGCTCACAATCTAAATTCCCTATCAGTATGTCTTTGGAGTCTGTGAGGAAACCGGAGTACCCGGAGGAAACCCACGCAAACACTGGGAGAACATGCAAACTCCTTGCAGATGTTGTCCTTGGTGGGATTTGAACCCAGGACCCCAGCGATGCAAGACTGCAGTGCTAACCACTGAGCTACCACAAGACTGCAGTGATAACCACTGAGCCACCACAAGACTTAAGTGCTAACCACTGAACCACCGTGCCGCCCACGATAATGATTATTATGGTGATGTATTCATGTATTGTTGGTAATTCTTTTGATGGATTTATTTATGGTGGTTCTGAAACTGAATTCCTGTACTGATGGTGGTTCTGGTGCTGTATTCTTGTAAGCACTCCTTTAAATTTTTTGCAGACCCTAAGATTGGTTCAGTATGACAGTGTGGCCTTTGGAAAAAAAAGGGTTTGCACCCCTGATAAAGAGTATACCGTCCCTGGCTCAGGGCTGCAGCACATTACTCCTCTATATATGCTATATATGTATAAGTATATTTTCTGCCTCTCAGCCCCGCACTGCACATACTCGCTCGGCTGCAGAGAGCAGATGATAAACGCCTTGATTATTAACAATTTGCAGAATTTATTTACCATTATTCCAGTTGAATAAATGGAAGATTAGAGATTAATTTTTCAGCCCGCTGTAAGGCCAAAAGTCAATAATCAGCTTACATGCGCCCGGCATCGCCTGCGGAGTAAATCAGCACAAATCGTATTGTTACCCAGATGCAGGAGAAGCTGGAGATTACTCAAAAAATGGGAGCGCTGAGCGCCCGGAAGGAGGGGTCCGCAGAAAGCCTGGAAATTGCTTTATAGTTAATAACAGGGATGAGGGCTGCACAGCAATTAGCGGCTTTACAGGAATGAACGTCCCTAATGCTGAATTATCTCTGGGGACAATATTTACTTTAGGTAGTTTTCACGCTTTTGGTGGCGTAAGGCGTGGCACTGGCATTAAAGTGGCGCCATCTTGTGGGGTGTGTTCAGGAGCCCATCGTCCTCCCCTCACCATGAGATTAGGGGATATAAGTAACAAATTAAAATATATTGTATATATTGTACAGCACCATCTTTACCTTGTGTCAGTTGTTCAGCACCATCTTTACCTTGTGTCAGTTGTACAGCACCATCTTTACCTTGTCCCAGTTGTACAGCACCATCTTTACCTTGTGTCAGTTGTTCAGCACCATCTTTACCTTGTGTCAGTTGTACAGCACCATCTTTACCTTGTGTCAGTTGTACAGCACCATCTTTACCTTGTGTCAGTTGTACAGCACCATCTTTACCTTGTGTCAGTTGTTCAGCACCATCTTTACCTTGTCTCAGTTGTTCAGCACCATCTTTACCTTGTCTCAGTTGTACAGCTCCATCTTTACCTTGTCTCAGTTGTACAGCACCATCTTTACCTTGTGTCAGTTGTTCAGTACCATCTTTACCTTGTGTCAGTTGTTCAGCACCATCTTTACCTTGTGTCAGTTGTACAGCCCCATCTTTACCTTGTGTCAGTTGTTCAGCACCATCTTTACCTTGTCTCAGTTGTTCAGCACCATCTTTACCTTGTGCTAGTTGTTCAGCACCATCTTTACCTTGTCTCAGTTGTACAGCTCCATCTTTACCTTGTCTCAGTTGTACAGCACCATCTTTACCTTGTGTCAGTTGTTCAGCACCATCTTTACCTTGTGTCAGTTGTTCAGCACCATCTTTACCTTGTCTCAGTTGTACAGCACCATCTTTACCTTGTCTCAGTTGTAAAGCACCATCTTTACCTTGTGCTAGTTGTTCAGCACCATCTTTACCTTGTCTCAGTTGTACAGCCCCATCTTTACCTTGTCTCAGTTGTTCAGCACCATCTTTACCTTGTGTCAGTTGTTCAGCACCATCTTTACCTTGTCTCAGTTGTTCAGCACCATCTTTACCTTGTGCTAGTTGTTCAGCACCATCTTTACCTTGTCTCAGTTGTACAGCCCCATCTTTACCTTGTGTCAGTTGTTCAGCACCATCTTTACCTTGTGTCAGTTGTTCAGCACCATCTTTACCTTGTCTCAGTTGTTCAGCACCATCTTTACCTTGTGCTAGTTGTTCAGCACCATCTTTACCTTGTGTCAGTTGTTCAGCACCATCTTTACCTTGTCTCAGTTGTACAGCACCATCTTTACCTTGTGTCAGTTGTTCAGCACCATCTTTACCTTGTGTCAGTTGTTCAGCACCATCTTTACCTTGTGTCAGTTGTTCAGCACCATCTTTACCTTGTCTCAGTTGTTCAGCACCATCTTTACCTTGTGCTAGTTGTTCAGCACCATCTTTACCTTGTATCAGTTGTACAGCTCCATCTTTACCTTGTCTCAGTTGTACAGCACCATCTTTACCTTGTGTCAGTTGTTCAGTACCATCTTTACCTTGTGTCAGTTGTTCAGCACCATCTTTACCTTGTCTCAGTTGTACAGCACCATCTTTACCTTGTGTCAGTTGTACAGCACCATCTTTACCTTGTCTCAGTTGTTCAGCACCATCTTTACCTTGTGTCAGTTGTTCAGCACCATCTTTACCTTGTCTCAGTTGTTCAGCACCATCTTTACCTTGTGCTAGTTGTTCAGCACCATCTTTACCTTGTCTCAGTTGTACAGCTCCATCTTTACCTTGTGTCAGTTGTTCAGTACCATCTTTACCTTGTGTCAGTTGTTCAGCACCATCTTTACCTTGTGTCAGTTGTACAGCCCCATCTTTACCTTGTCTCAGTTGTTCAGCACCATCTTTACCTTGTGTCAGTTGTTCAGCACCATCTTTACCTTGTCTCAGTTGTTCAGCACCATCTTTACCTTGTGCTAGTTGTTCAGCACCATCTTTACCTTGTCTCAGTTGTACAGCTCCATCTTTACCTTGTCTCAGTTGTACAGCACCATCTTTACCTTGTGTCAGTTGTTCAGTACCATCTTTACCTTGTGTCAGTTGTTCAGCACCATCTTTACCTTGTCTCAGTTGTACAGCACCATCTTTACCTTGTGTCAGTTGTACAGCACCATCTTTACCTTGTCTCAGTTGTTCAGCACCATCTTTACCTTGTGTCAGTTGTTCAGCACCATCTTTACCTTGTCTCAGTTGTTCAGCACCATCTTTACCTTGTGCTAGTTGTTCAGCACCATCTTTACCTTGTCTCAGTTGTACAGCTCCATCTTTACCTTGTGTCAGTTGTTCAGTACCATCTTTACCTTGTGTCAGTTGTTCAGCACCATCTTTACCTTGTGTCAGTTGTACAGCCCCATCTTTACCTTGTCTCAGTTGTTCAGCACCATCTTTACCTTGTGTCAGTTGTTCAGCACCATCTTTACCTTGTCTCAGTTGTTCAGCACCATCTTTACATTGTGCTAGTTGTTCAGCACCATCTTTACCTTGTCTCAGTTGTACAGCTCCATCTTTACCTTGTCTCAGTTGTACAGCACCATCTTTACCTTGTGTCAGTTGTTCAGCACCATCTTTACCTTGTGTCAGTTGTTCAGCACCATCTTTACCTTGTCTCAGTTGTACAGCACCATCTTTACCTTGTCTCAGTTGTACAACACCATCTTTACCTTGTGCTAGTTGTTCAGCACCATCTTTACCTTGTCTCAGTTGTACAGCCCCATCTTTACCTTGTCTCAGTTGTTCAGCACCATCTTTACCTTGTGTCAGTTGTTCAGCACCATCTTTACCTTGTCTCAGTTGTTCAGCACCATCTTTACCTTGTGCTAGTTGTTCAGCACCATCTTTACCTTGTCTCAGTTGTACAGCCCCATCTTTACCTTGTGTCAGTTGTTCAGCACCATCTTTACCTTGTGTCAGTTGTTCAGCACCATCTTTACCTTGTCTCAGTTGTACAGCACCATCTTTACCTTGTCTCAGTTGTTCAGCACCATCTGTACCTTGTGCTAGTTGTTCAGCACCATCTTTACCTTGTGTCAGTTGTTCAGCACCATCTTTACCTTGTGTCAGTTGTTCAGTACCATCTTTACCTTGTGTCAGTTGTTCAGCACCATCTTTACCTTGTGTCAGTTGTTCAGTACCATCTTTACCTTGTGTCAGTTGTTCAGTACCATCTTTACCTTGTGTCAGTTGTTCAGCACCATCTTTACCTTGTGTCAGTTGTTCAGTACCATCTTTACCTTGTCTCAGTTGTACAGCACCATCTTTACCTTGTGTCAGTTGTTCAGCACCATCTTTACCTTGTCTCAGTTGTACAGCACCATCTTTACCTTGTCTCAGTTGTTCAGCACCATCTTTACTTTGTGTCAGTTGTTCAGCACCATCTTTACCTTGTCTCAGTTGTACAGCACCATCTTTACCTTGTCTCAGTTGTATAGCACCATCTTTACCTTGTGCTAGTTGTTCAGCACCATCTTTACCTTGTGTCAGTTGTTCAGCACCATCTTTACCTTGTCTCAGTTGTTCAGCACCATCTTTACTTTGTGTCAGTTTTACAGCTCCATCTTTACCTTGTGTCAGTTGTTCAGCACCATCTTTACCTTGTGTCAGTTGTTCAGCACCATCTTCACTTTGTGTCAGTTGTTCAGCACCATCTTCACTTTGTGTCAGTTATTCAGCACCATCTTTACTTTATGCCAGTTGTTCAGCCACATCTTTACCTTGTGTCAGTTGTACAGCACCATCTTTACCTTGTGTCAGTTGTTTAGCACCATCTTTACCTTGTGTCAGTTGTTCAGCACCATCTTTACCTTGTGTCAGTTGTACAGCACCATCTTTACCTTGTGTCAGTTGATCAGCACCATCTTTACCTTGTGTCACTTGTACAGCACCATCTCTATCTTGTGTCAGTTGTACAGCACCATCTTTACCTTGTGTCAGTTGTTCAGCACCATCTTTACCTTGTGTCAGTTGTTCAGCACCATCTTTACCTTGTGTCACTTGTACAGCACCATCTCTATCTTGTGTCAGTTGTACAGCACCATCTTTACCTTGTGTCAGTTGTTCAGCACCATCTTTACCTTGTGTCAGTTGTTCAGCACCATCTTTACCTTGTGTCACTTGTACAGCACCATCTCTATCTTGTGTCAGTTGTTCAGCACCATCTTTACCTTGTGTCACTTGTACAGCACCATCTTTATCTTGTGTCAGTTGTTCAGCACCTTCTTTACCTTGTGTCAGTTGTACAGCACCATCTTTACCTTGTGCTAGTTGTTCAGCACCATCTTTACTTTGTCTCAGTTGTACAGCACCATCTTTACCTTGTGTCAGTTGTACAGCACCATCTTTACCTTGTGTCAGTTGTTCAGCACCATCTTTACCTTGTGTCAGTTGTACAGCACCTTCTTTACCTTGTGTCAGTTGTTCAGTACCATCTTTACCTTGTGTCAGTTGTACAGCAACATCTTTACCTTGTGTCAGTTGTACAGCACCATCTTTACCTTGTGTCAGTTGTTCAGCACCATCTTTACCTTGTGTCAGTTGTACAGCACCATCTTTATCTTGTGTCAGTTGTTCAGCACCTTCTTTACCTTGTGTCAGTTGTACAGCACCATCTTTACCTTGTGCTAGTTGTTCAGCACCATCTTTACCTTGTGTCAGTTGTACAGCACCATCTTTACCTTGTGTCAGTTGTACAGCACCTTCTTTACCTTGTGTCAGTTGTTCAGTACCATCTTTACCTTGTGTCAGTTGTACAGCAACATCTTTACCTTGTGTCAGTTGTACAGCACCATCTTTACCTTGTGTCAGTTGTTCAGCACCATCTTTACCTTGTGTCAGTTGTACAGCACCATGTCTATCTTTTTTTGCCAGCGGTAAAGCACCCCAGGCCCAAAATAGCACCACGGTATTACCCCAGAAAAAAAGAAAATATCTTACCGCTGTATGGAGAAGAAGCAGTTTTATGAGGGGACGCCGTTTTTCTTCTGGGTGGTGATAGTGATGTTTCCCTGAGGTGTTTTGGTCTGCTTACACCTGATCCTTTAGGAGGGCTGAAAGTAATCAGATACATACAATCAAATGTATATCACTACATTAAACCTGACATCAGTAATTTGTAAATATATATATATATATATATATATATATATACACACACACACACACACACACACATACACAGTATACTGTGTGTGTGTATATATAGATATATATATATATATATGTATATATTTATATTTAATTTTTTTTCTGTGGCCAAATACAAATCGGTAAATGGAAGAGGGGGAGGATGTGGCACTATGATAGGGGAGAGCAGGGGACCGGGGCTCCTGGACTGGCCCTCAGACTAGACAGCTATTCCTTATCTCAGAGTTACCTCTGATGGTGAGGATGTCTAAGCTGCCTTCCTGGCCCAGATCTCTTATACCTTCTCCCCCCTTATTCCAGGGGAGGGCCAGGATAGGAGTGAGATAAATCCCTATTCTCAAAGATACCCCTAATGGTGGGGATGTCTGAGCCGCCTTCCTGGCCCTGATCTTATACCTCTCCCCCTATTCCAGGGGAAGGCCAGGACAGGAGTATGATAAATCCCTATGCTCAGAGATACCCCTAATGGTGGGGATGTCTGAGCCACCTTCCTGGACCTGATCTTATATCCCCCCCCCCCCCCCCTATTCCAGGGGAGGGCCAGGAGAGGAGTGTGATAAATACCTATTCTCAAAGATACCCCTAATGGTGAGGATGTCTGAGTCTCCTTCCTGACCAGCCCTAACCTTATACCTACACCCCAGGGGAGGGTTGAGACAGGAGTGTGATTTAACCCACAGAAATAGACAAACAGAGGAAACCAAAACTCTATCTCACAGCTTGCTCACGCAGAGGTATAAGACAATAAAAGCATAGGAGGAAAATAAGAGCAGGGAGAAAATAAAAAGATGTCGTGAGAACTCCACACACAAAGTAATATAATCACCAGCAGGACTAGGACACAACAGCACACAGACCGACACCGCAGTAAACTATAGTCGGCATGGGAAAATAGATTCTACCATCTTAAAAAGGCGGGAAACAAATGTGATAGATTACCAACAACATGTGATCCCAGAGGTCACCAGCAGGCTAGCAGAGGTTAACTCTTGCTAGTCTGACCATTTATGAGCACACAGCTGGTCGATGCCTGAGCCCGCCTGGGTAACACAGACACCATAGTGCGGAGTGTCAGGATCTGTAGTGTGAACAGCGTGTGTTTCTATACGCGCCTCCTTCAGGATTCATGTAGATCTTAGCTGTAGCGCCCCCTCTCTTCGGAGTGCGTCATTGCCCGTCTGGGCTCATTCCTGGCGGCTATTAGGAGACATGCACAGACGTGGAGGAACAAAGCCCTCAATAGACATAATAGCGGCCAGTATCCGGAGGTGGACGGACGGCGGCCATTACCGAGTAATAAATCTTAGTGACAGATCCTGGTGCAATCATATTTATACGAAGATCGGGGCAAAACAATTACTCTACATTAATCTTCGCCGTGGCACAGGTTAAATCGCTCTAATCCTCACGAGGAAAGGAGATCAGAGGAGATTTCACCATGTACTTATATTATTCAAATAATCAATTTACGCTGCCGGCCCCCACAACCATATGTCCGGAGCCGGGGCCGGGGCGGGCGGGGAGGACGGGGAGCCGGGGCCCTGGAGGAGCAGAAGAGCACATTTTTCCATTTTCTAAGCAAAAAAGTATTTGTGTATTGTGTGACCTCTCCGTGTATCTGTGACCCCTCCATGTGTCGTGTGACCCCTCCATGTGTCGTGTGACCCCTCCATGTATTGTCTCTGTGTATTGTGTGACCTCTCCATGTATCGTGTGACCTCTCCGTGTATCGTGTGACCTCTCCGTGTATCGTGTGATCTCTCCGTGTATTGTGTGACCTCTCCGTGTATCTGTGACCTCTCCGTGTATTTTGTGACCTGTCCGTGTATCTGTGACCTCTCCGTGTATCGTGTGACCCCTCCGTGTATCTGTGACCTCTCCGTGTATCGTGTGACCCCTCCGTGTATCGTGTGACCCCTCCGTGTATCGTGTGACCCCTCCGTGTGTCGTGTGACCCCTCCATGTGTCGTGTGACCCCTCCATGTGTCGTGTGACCCCTCCATGTGTCGTGTGACCCCTCCATGTGTCGTGTGACCCCTCCATGTATTGTCTCTGTGTATTGTGTGACCTCTCCGTGTATTGTGTGACCTCTCCGTGTATCGTGTGATCTCTCCGTGTATTGTGTGACCTCTCCGTGTATCTGTGACCTCTCCGTGTATCTGTGACCTCTCCGTGTATCTGTGACCTCTCCGTGTATCTGTGACCTCTCCGTGTATTTTGTGACCTGTCCGTGTATCTGTGACCCCTCCGTGTATCGTGTGACCTCTCCGTGTATCGTGTGACCTCTCCGTGTATCGTGTGACCTCTCCGTGTATCGTGTGACCCCTCCGTGTATCGTGTGACCTGTCCATGTATCTGTGACCTCTCCGTGTATCTGTGACCTCTCCGTGTATCGTGTGACCTCTCCGTGTATCGTGTGACCTCTCCGTGTATCGTGTGATCTCTCCGTGTATCTGTGACCCCTCCGTGTATCGTGTGACCTGTCCATGTATCTGTGACCTCTCCGTGTATCTGTGACCTCTCCGTGTATCGTGTGACCTCTCCGTGTATCTGTGACCTCTCCGTGTATCGTGTGACCTCTCCGTGTATCTGTGACCTCTCCGTGTATCGTGTGACCTCTCCGTGTATCTGTGACCTCTCCGTGTATCGTGTGATCTCTCCGTGTATCTGTGACCTGTCCGTGTATCGTGTGACCTCTCCGTGTCTTGTGTGACCTCTCCGTGTCTTGTGTGACCTCTCCGTGTCTTGTGTGACCTCTCCGTGTATTGTGTGACCTCTCTGTGTATCTGTGACCTCTCCGTGTCTTGTGTGACCTCTCCGTGTCTTGTGTGACCTCTCTGTGTATCTGTGACCTCTCTGTGTATCTGTGACCTCTCTGTGTATCTGTGACCTCTCCGTGTCTTGTGTGACCTCTCCGTGTCTTGTGTGACCTCTCCGTGTATTGTGTGACCTCTCCGTGTATCGTGTGATCTCTCCGTGTATTGTGTGACCTCTCCGTGTCTTGTGTGACCTCTCTGTGTATCTGTGACCTCTCCGTGTATTGTGTGACCTCTCCGTGTATTGTGTGACCTCTCCGTGTATTGTGTGACCTCTCCGTGTATCGTGTGATCTCTCCGTGTCTTGTGTGACCTCTCCGTGTCTTGTGTGACCTCTCTGTGTATCTGTGACCTCTCCGTGTATTGTATGACTTTTCTGTGTATCTGTGACCTCTCCGTGTATTGTGTGACCTCTCCGTGTATCGTGTGACCTCTCCGTGTATCGTGTGACCTCTCCGTGTATCGTGTGACCTCTCCGTGTATCTGTGACCTCTCCGTGTATCGTGTGACCTCTCCGTGTATCTGTGACCTCTCCGTGTATCTGTGACCCCTCCGTGTATCGTGTGACCTGTCCATGTATCTGTGACCTCTCCGTGTATCTGTGACCTCTCCGTGTATCGTGTGACCTCTCCGTGTATCTGTGACCTCTCCGTGTATCGTGTGACCTCTCCGTGTATCTGTGACCTCTCCGTGTATCGTGTGACCTCTCCGTGTATCTGTGACCTCTCCGTGTATCGTGTGATCTCTCCGTGTATCTGTGACCTGTCCGTGTATCGTGTGACCTCTCCGTGTCTTGTGTGACCTCTCCGTGTCTTGTGTGACCTCTCCGTGTCTTGTGTGACCTCTCCGTGTCTTGTGTGACCTCTCTGTGTATCTGTGACCTCTCTGTGTATCTGTGACCTCTCCGTGTATTGTGTGACCTCTCCGTGTATTGTGTGACCTCTCCGTGTATCGTGTGATCTCTCCGTGTATTGTGTGACCTCTCCGTGTCTTGTGTGACCTCTCTGTGTATCTGTGACCTCTCCGTGTATTGTGTGACCTCTCCGTGTATTGTGTGACCTCTCCGTGTATCGTGTGATCTCTCCGTGTATTGTGTGATCTCTCCGTGTCTTGTGTGACCTCTCTGTGTATCTGTGACCTCTCCGTGTATTGTGTGACCTCTCCGTGTATTGTGTGACCTCTCCGTGTATTGTGTGACCTCTCCGTGTATTGTGTGACCTCTCCGTGTATCGTGTGATCTCTCCGTGTCTTGTGTGACCTCTCCGTGTCTTGTGTGACCTCTCTGTGTATCTGTGACCTCTCCGTGTATTGTATGACTTTTCTGTGTATCTGTGACCTCTCCGTGTATTGTGTGACCTCTCCGTGTATTGTGTGACCTCTCCGTGTATTGTGTGACCTCTCCGTGTATCGTGTGACCTCTCCGTGTATCGTGTGACCTCTCCGTGTCTTGTGTGACCTCTCCGTGTATCTGTGACCTCTCCGTGTCTTGTGTGACCTCTGCTGTGTATTGTGTGACCTCTCCGTGTATCGTGTGACCTCTCCGTGTATCGTGTGACCTCTCCGTGTATCATGTGACCTCTCCATGTGTCGTGTGACCTCTCCATGTATTGTCTCTGTGTATTGTGTGACCTCTCCGAGTATTGTATGACTTATCTGTGTATCGTGTGACCCCTCCGTGTCTTGTGTGACCTCTCCGTGTATCGTGTGACCTCTCCGTGTATCTGTGACCTCTCCGTGTATCATGTGACCTCTCCGTGTATCGTGTGACCTCTCCGTGTATCGTGTGACCTCTCCGTGTATTGTGTGACCTCTCCGTGTATTGTGTGACCTCTCCGTGTATCGTGTGACCTCTCCGTGTATCGTGTGACCTCTCCGTGTATCATGTGACCTCTCCGTGTATCGTGTGACCTCTCCGTGTATTGTGTGATCTCTCCGTGTATCGTGTGACCTCTCCGTGTATCTGTGACCTCTCCGTGTATTGTGTGACCTCTCCGTGTATCTGTGACCTCTCCGTGTATCGTGTGATCCCTCCGTGTATCTGTGACCCCTCCATGTATTGTCTCTGTGTATCGTGTGACCTCTCCGTGTATTGTGTGACCCCTCCGTGTCTTGTGTGACCTCTCCGTGTATCGTGTGACCCCTCCGTGTATCGTGTGACCTCTCCGTGTATCGTGTGACCCCTCCGTGTATCGTGTGACCCCTCCGTGTATCGTGTGACCCCTCCGTGTATCGTGTGACCTCTCCGTGTATCGTGTGATCTCTCCGTGTATCTGTGACCTCTCCGTGTATCTGTGACCTCTCCGTGTATTGTGTGACCTCTCCGTGTATTGTGTGACCTCTCCATGTATCGTGTGATCTCTCCGTGTATCGTGTGACCTCTCCGTGTATCGTGTGACCTCTCCGTGTATCGTGTGACCTCTCCGTGTATTGTGTGATCTCTCCGTGTATCTGTGACCTCTCCGTGTATTGTGTGACCTCTCCGTGTATCTGTGACCTCTCCGTGTATCTGTGACCTCTCCGTGTATCGTGTGACCTCTCCGTGTATCGTGTGACCTCTCCGTGTATCGTGTGACCTCTCCGTGTATCTGTGACCTCTCCGTGTATCGTGTGACCTCTCCGTGTATCGAGTGACCTCTCCGTGTATCGTGTGACCTCTCCGTGTATCGTGTGATCTCTCCGTGTATCGTGTGACCTCTCCGTGTATCTGTGACCTCTCCGTGTATCGTGTGACCTCTCCGTGTATTGTGTGACCTCTCCGTGTATTGTGTGACCTCTCCGTGTATCGTGTGACCTCTCCGTGTATCATGTGACCTCTCAGTGTGTCGTGTGACCTCTCCGTGTATTGTGTGACCTCTCCGTGTATCTGTGACCTCTCCGTGTATTGTGTGACCTCTCCGTGTATCTGTGACCTCTCCGTGTATCTGTGACCTCTCCGTGTATCGTGTGACCTCTCCGTGTATCTGTGACCTCTCCGTGTATCGTGTGACCTCTCCGTGTATCGTGTGATCTCTCCGTGTATCTGTGACCTCTCCGTGTATCGTGTGACCTCTCCGTGTATCGTGTGATCTCTCCGTGTATCGTGTGACCTCTCCGTGTATCTGTGACCTCTCCGTGTATCGTGTGACCTCTCCGTGTATCGTGTGACCTCTCCGTGTATCTGTGACCTCTCCGTGTATCGTGTGACCTCTCCGTGTATCTGTGACCTCTCCGTGTATCGTGTGACCTCTCCGTGTATCGTGTGATCTCTCCGTGTATCTGTGACCCCTCCATGTATTGTCTCTGTGTATCGTGTGACCTCTCCGTGTATTGTCTCCGTGTATTGTGTGACCTCTCCATGTATCGTGTGATCTCTCCATGTATTGTGTGACCTCTCCGTGTATCGTGTGACCTCTCCGTGTATTGTGTGACCTCTCCGTGTATCTGTGACCTCTCCGTGTATCTGTGACCTCTCCGTGTATTGTGTGACCTCTCCGTGTATTGTGTGACCTCTCCGTGTATTGTGTGACCTCTCCGTGTATCGTGTGACCTCTCCGTGTATTGTGTGACCTCTCCGTGTATCGTGTGACCTCTCCGTGTATCGTGTGACCTCTCCGTGTATTGTGTGACCTCTCCATGTATTGTATGACTTTTCTGTGTATTGTGTGACCTCTCTGTGTATTGTATGACTTTTCTGTGTATTGTGTGACCTCTCCGTGTATTGTATGACTTTTCTGTGTATTGTGTGACCTCTCTGTGTATTGTATGACTTTTCTGTGTATTGTATGACTTTTCTGTGTATTGTGTGACCTCTCCGTGTATTGTATGACTTTACTGTGTATAATGTGTGACCTCTCCGTGTATTGTATGACTTTTCTGTGTATTGTGTGACCTCTCTGTGTATTGTGTATATTTATATATTTACTACAGTTCAGAAGTTTTTAATCACTTAGATATTTCCTTTTTTCTTCAATGAAGCTGACATTAAATTACACAGAAATCCCCTCTATACATTGTTATGTGGTAAATGACTATTCTCGCTGCAGACGTCCGGTGTGTAATGCAATATCTATATAGGTGTATAGAGGCCCATTTCCAACAACCACCACTCCAATGTCTAATGGCACATTGTGTATGCTGTGTTAGAAGGCTAATGGATGTTTATAAATCCCTTGAAAACCCTTGTGCAAGTATGTTAGCACAGCTGAAAAGAGTTTTGCTGATTAGAGAAGCTATAACACTGACCTTCCTTTGAGCTAGTTGAGAATCTGGAGCTTTACATTTGTTTGTTCCATTAAACTCTCAAAATGGCCAGAAAAAGAGAACTTTCATGTGAAACTCGACCGTCTAATCTTGTTCTTAGAAATGAAGGATATTCCATGCGAGAAATTGCCAAGAAACTGAAGATTTCCTACAACGTACTACTCTTTTCAGAGGAGAGCACAAACAGGCTCTAACCAGAGTAGAGGGAAGTGGAGGCCGCGCTGCACAACTGAGGAGAGCACAAACAGGCTGTAACCAGAGTAGAGAGAAGTGGAGGCCGCGCTGCACAACTGAGGAGAGCACAAACAGGCTGTAACCAGAGTAGAGAGAAGTGGAGGCCGCGCTGCACAACTGAGGAGAGCACAAACAGGCTGTAACCAGAGTAGAGAGAAGTGGAGGCCGCGCTGCACAACTGCGGAGAGCACAAACAGGCTGTAACCAGAGTAGAGAGAAGTGGAGGCCGCGCTGCACAACTGAGGAGAGCACAAACAGGCTGTAACCAGAGTAGAGAGAAGTGGAGGCCGCGCTGCACAACTGAGGAGAGCACAAACAGGCTGTAATCAGAGTAGAGAGAAGTGCAGGCTGCGCTGCACAACTGCGGAGAGCACAAACAGGCTGTAATCAGAGTAGAGAGAAGTGCAGGCCGCGCTGCACAACTGCGGAGAGCACAAACAGGCTGTAATCAGAGTAGAGAGAAGTGGAGGCCGCGCTGCACAACTGCGGAGAGCACAAACAGGCTGTAATCAGAGTAGAGAGAAGTGGAGGCCGCGCTGCACAACTGCGGAGAGCACAAACAGGCTGTAATCAGAGTAGAGAGAAGTGGAGGCCGCGCTGCACAACTGCGGAGAGCACAAACAGGCTGTAATCAGAGTAGAGAGAAGTGGAGGCCGCGCTGCACAACTGAGGAGAGCACAAACAGGCTGTAACCAGAGTAGAGAGAAGTGGAGGCCGCGCTGCACAACTGAGGAGAGCACAAACAGGCTGTAATCAGAGTAGAGAGAAGTGCAGGCTGCGCTGCACAACTGAGGAGAGCACAAACAGGCTGTAACCAGAGTAGAGAGAAGTGGAGGCCGCGCTGCACAACTGAGGAGAGCACAAACAGGCTGTAACCAGAGTAGAGAGAAGTGGAGGCCGCGCTGCACAACTGAGGAGAGCACAAACAGGCTGTAACCAGAGTAGAGAGAAGTGGAGGCCGCGCTGCACAACTGAGGAGAGCACAAACAGGCTGTAATCAGAGTAGAGAGAAGTGCAGGCTGCGCTGCACAACTGCGGAGAGCACAAACAGGCTGTAATCAGAGTAGAGAGAAGTGGAGGCCGCGCTGCACAACTGAGGAGAGCACAAACAGGCTGTAACCAGAGTAGAGAGAAGTGGAGGCCGCGCTGCACAACTGAGGAGAGCACAAACAGGCTGTAACCAGAGTAGAGAGAAGTGGAGGCTGCGCTGCACAACTGAGGAGAGCACAAACAGGCTATAACCAGAGTAGAGAGAAGTGGAGGCCGCACTGCACAACTGAGGAGAGCACAAACAGGCTGTAACCAGAGTAGAGAGAAGTGGAGGCCGCGCTGCACAACTGCGGAGAGCACAAACAGGCTGTAACCAGAGTAGAGAGAAGTGGAGGCCGCGCTGCACAACTGCGGAGAGCACAAACAGGCTGTAACCAGAGTAGAGAGAAGTGGAGACCGCGCTGCACAACTGAGGAGAGCACAAACAGGCTGTAACCAGAGTAGAGAGAAGTGGAGGCCGCGCTGCACAACTGAGGAGAGCACAAACAGGCTGTAACCAGAGTAGAGAGAAGTGGAGGCCGCACTGCACAACTGAGGAGAGCACAAACAGGCTGTAACCAGAGTAGAGAGAAGTGCAGGCCGCGCTGCACAACTGAGGAGAGCACAAACAGGCTGTAACCAGAGTAGAGAGAAGTGGAGGCCGCGCTGCACAACTGAGGAGCGCACAAACAGGCTGTAACCAGAGTAGAGAGAAGTGGAGGCCGCGCTGCACAACTGCGGAGAGCACAAACAGGCTGTAACCAGAGTAGAGAGAAGTGGAGGCCATGCTGCACAACTGAGGAGAGCACAAACAGGCTGTAACCAGAGTAGAGAGAAGTGGAGGCCGCGCTGTACAACTGAGGAGAGCACAAACAGGCTGTAACCAGAGTAGAGAGAAGTGGAGGCCGCGCTGCACAACTGAGGAGAGCACAAACAGGCTGTAACCAGAGTAGAGAGAAGTGGAGGCCGCGCTGCACAACTGAGGAGAGCACAACAAGGCTGTAACCAGAGTAGAGAGAAGTGAAGGCCGCGCTGCACAACTGAAGAGAGCACAAACAGGCTGTAACCAGAGTAGATAGAAGTGGAGGCCGCGCTGCACAACTGAGGAGAGCACAAACAGGCTGTAACCAGAGTAGAGAGAAGTGGAGGCCGCGCTGCACAACTGAGGAGAGCACAAACAGGCTGTAACCAGAGTAGATAGAAGTGGAGGCCGCGCTGCACAACTGAGGAGAGCACAAACAGGCTGTAACCAGAGTAGAGAGAAGTGGAGGCCGCACTGTACAACTGAGGAGAGCACAAACAGGCTGTAACCAGAGTAGAGAGAAGTGGAGGCCACGCTGCACAACTGAGGAGAGCACAAACAGGCTGCTGTAACCAGAGTAGAGAGAAGTGGAGGCCGCGCTGCACAACTGTGGAGAGCACAAACAGGCTGTAACCAGAGTAGAGAGAAGTGGAGGCCGCGCTGCACAACTGAGGAGAGCACAAACAGGCTGTAACCAGAGTAGAAAGAAGTGGAGGCCGCGCTGCACAACTGAGGAGAGCACAAACAGGCTGTAACCAGAGTAGAGAGAAGTGGAGGCCGCGCTGCACAACTGAGCAACAAGACAAGCACATTACAGTCTCTAGTGTGAGAAATCCACGCCTCACAGGTCCTCAACTCATTACATAGCACCCACAAAACACCAGTGTCAACGTGTACAGTGAAGACTCCGGGATGCCGGCCTTCAGGGCAGAGGGGCAAAGAAAAAGCCATATCTGAGACTGGCTAATAAAAGGAAAATATTAATATGGGCAAAAGAACAGACATTGGACAGAGGAAGATTGGAAAAAAGTGTTATGGACAGACAAATCCAAGTGTGAGGTGTTTGGATCACACAGACGCAGAACTACTGAAAAGATGCTGGAAGACTGCCTGACGCCCTCAGTCAAGCATGGTGGAGGTGATGGTCTGGGGTTGCTTTGGTGCTGGTAAAGTGGGAGATTTGTACAAGGTAAAAGGGATTGTGAATAAGGAAGGCTATCCCTCCATTTTACAACGCCATGCCATACCCTGTGGACAGCGCTTGATTGGAGCCAATTTCATCCTACAACAGGACAATGACGCAAAGCCACCTCCAAATTATGCATGAACTATTTAGGGAAGAAGCCGGCAGCTGGTATCTATCTGTAATGGAGGGGCCCAGTCACCAGACCTCAACCCTATAGTGGTGGGAGCAGCGTGACCGTATGGTGCCAAAAAGTGCCCATCAACCCAATCCAACTTGTGGAGGGGAAAGCATGGGGCGAAATATCTCCAGATTACCTCCGCAAATTACCAGCTAGAATGCCAGAGATCTGCAAAGCTGGAATTGTGCAAAGGAGCGATCTGTGCCGAAAGCCAAGTGTGAGGAGGAAATATGTAATTCCATGTAACAATCCTTATTCCTGACCTCGTCACTGCACGAGATTCTCTATTCATTATCAGCTCATCTGTAAATAACAGGAGGAGATTCATGGGAAAGACACAATTGTCTGGAGGAGAACAAACGTTTGAACGTTAGTGTATAATATATATAATGTTTATTTGTACGCTTTCTATCTGCGGGAGGAAAGTGAGGCCAGGCATGTACAGGCTTCATACACAGCATATACAGGAATAACACAGGTGTCATAGAGAAGGGCAAGCTAAGGTTGGACAATGGCGCCCTCCAGTGGACAAACAGAAAATGGCTCAGAATAATGTCATGAAATACAATAGAATTGAGTAATAATTGAGAGGAGGAGACGCAGTGTTCCAGGAGGGAGGAGATAATGCTATGGCGGCTGCACAGATGACCTGTATTGAGAAAAGTATTCAACGCACGTCTTAATGAGTGAATTCAGGTTTTTTAATCAACCCACCCCCGGTGTATGAAAACCAGCGCCTAACCCACAGAGTATATCCTCTAGCCTCTTGCCCCCGCTATATAACCTCCGGCCCCTCGCCCCAGTGTATACCGTCCGGCCCCTTTTCCTCTGTGTATAGCCCACGACCCCCCCCCCATGCTGTCTGCCTTTACTAACATGTGACAGACTGTCTGGAGGTGCAGATCTCACTGATACCAGCGCATCCTGTAACAGGAGCCACTGAAACAAGTCCATTCCTGACATTTCTTCCCCATCACCTGGGAGTGATATTATTGAGAAGTGGAAGGAGCCGCAGCAACTCAGCCCCGAAGTGGAGACCCCGTAATGTTACACAGCGGGGGGCCGGGTGCTGAGGAGCAGAGGACAGAAAAGACCCCACCGCTCTGCTGACCCCATAACTGCAGAGTCCAGACCTCCTCTGTAACATCAGCACAAACACTGCGCCCACCAGGGGCTTCATGGCCGAGCAGCTACAGCCGTACATCACCAAGCACAATGCCGAGCCGTACATCACCGAGCACAATGCCGAGCCGTACATCACCAAGCACAATGCCGAGCCGTACATCACCGAGCACAATGCCGAGCCGTACATCACCAAGCACAATGCCAAGCCGTACATCACCAAGCGCAATGCCGAGCCATACATCACCAAGCGCAATGCCGAGCCGTACATCACCAAGCACAATGCCGAGCCGTACATCACCGAGCACAATGCCGAGCCGTACATCACCAAGCACAATGCCAAGCCGTACATCACCAAGCGCAATGCCGAGCCATACATCACCAAGCACAATGCCGAGCCATACATCACCAAGCACAATGCCGAGCCGTACATCACCGAGCACAATGCCGAGCCGTACATCACCAAGCACAATGCCGAGCCGTACATCACCGAGCACAATGCCGAGCCGTACATCACCAAGCACAATGCCAAGCCGTACATCACCAAGCGCAATGCCGAGCCATACATCACCAAGCGCAATGCCGAGCCATACATCACCAAGCACAATGCCGAGCCGTACATCACCGAGCACAATGCCGAGCCGTACATCACCAAGCACAATGCCGAGCCGTACATCACCGAGCACAATGCCGAGCCGTACATCACCAAGCACAATGCCGAGCCGTACATCACCAAGCACAATGCCGAGCTGTACATCACCAAGCACAATGCCGAGCCGTACATCACCAAGCACAATGCCGAGCCGTACATCACCAAGCACAATGCCGAGCCGTACATCACCAAGCACAATGCCGAGCCGTACATCACCGAGCACAATGCCGAGCCATACATCACCAAGCACAATGCCGAGCCGTACATCACCAAGCACAATGCCGAGCCGTACATCACCAAGCACAATGCCGAGCCATACATCACCAAGCACAATGCCGAGCCGTACATCACCAAGCACAATGCCGAACCATACATCACCAAGCACAATGCCGAGACGTACATCACCAATCACAATGCCGAGCCGTACACCACCAAGCACAATGCCGAACCATACATCACCAAGCACAATGCCGAGCCGTACATCACCAAGCACAATACCGAGCCGTACATCACCAAGCACAATGCCAAGCCGTACATCACCAAGCACAATGCCGAGCCGTACATCACCAAGCACAATGCTGAGCCGTACATCACCAAGCACAATGCCGAGCCGTACATCACCAAGCACAATGCCGAGCCGTACATCACCAAGCACAATGCCGAGCCGTACATCACCAAGCACAATGCCGAGCCGTACATCACCAAGCACAATGCCGAGCCGTACACCACCAAGCACAATGCTGAGCGTCGGATGGAGCGGTGTAAAGCCACCACCACTGGACTCTGGAGGAGACGTGTTCTGTGCGGTGAGGGATCACACTGCTCTATCTGCGTCTGATGGAGGGGTCTGGGTTTGGTGATTCCAGGACTGCATTGTGCTGTACAGATGGTGGAGGAGGACAATGCTCCGGGCTGTTATCAGGGGTCTGGGTTTGGTGATTCCAGGACTGCATTGTGCTGTACAGATGGTGGAGGAGGATCATGCTCCGGGCTGTTATCGGGGGGCTGGGTTTGGTGATTCCAGGACTGCATGGTGCTGTACAGATGGTGGAGGAGGATCATGCTCCGGGCTGTTATCAGGGGGCTGGGTTTGGTGATTTCAGGACTGCATTGTGCTGTACAGATGGTGGAGGAGGATAATGCTCCGGGCTGTTATCAGGGGTCTGGGTTTGGTGATTCCAGGACTGCATTGTGCTGTACAGATGGTGGAGGAGGATCATGCTCCGGGATGTTATCGGGGGGCTGGGTTTGGTGATTTCAGGACTGCATTGTGCTGTACAGATGGTGGAGGAGGATAGTGCTCCGGGATGTTATCGGGGGGCTGGGTTTGGTGATTTCAGGACTGCATTGTGCTGTACAGATGGTGGAGGAGGATCATGCTCCGGGATGTTATCGGGGGGCTGGGTTTGGTGATTTCAGGACTGCATTGTGCTGTACAGATGGTGGAGGAGGATCATGCTCCGGGCTGTTATCAGGGGTCTGGGTTTGGTGATTTCAGGACTGTATTGTGCTGTACAGATGGTGGAGGAGGATAATGCTCCCGGCTGTTATCAGGGGTCTGGGTTTGGTGATTCCAGGACTGCATTGTGCTGTACAGATGGTGGAGGAGGACAATGCTCCGGGCTGTTATCGGGGGGCTGGGTTTGGTGATTCCAGGACTGGATTGTGCTGTACAGATGGTGGAGGAGGATCATGCTCTGGGCTGTTATCGGGGGGCTGGGTTTGGTGATTCCAGGACTGCATTGTGCTGTACAGGTGGTGGAGGAGGACAATGCTCCGGGCTGTTATCAGGGGGCTGGGTTTGGTGATTCCAGGACTGCATGGTGCTGTACAGATGGTGGAGGAGGACAATGCTCCGGGCTGTTATCGGGGGGCTGGGTTTGGTGATTCCAGGACTGCATTGTGCTGTACAGATGGTGGAGGAGGACAATGCTCCGGGCTGTTATCGGGGGGCTGGGTTTGGTGATTTCAGGACTGCATTGTGCTGTACAGATGGTGGAGGAGGACAATGCTCCGGGCTGTTATCGGGGGGCTGGGTTTGGTGATTCCAGGACTGCATTGTGCTGTACAGGTGGTGGAGGAGGATCATGCTCCGGGCTGTTATCAGGGGGCTGGGTTTGGTGATTCCAGGACTGCATTGTGCTGTACAGGTGGTGGAGGAGGACAATGCTTCGGGCTGTTATCAGGGGTCTGGGTTTGGTGATTCCAGGACTGCATTGTGCTGTACAGATGGTGGAAGAGGACAATGCTCCGGGCTGTTATCGGGGGTCTGGGTTTGGTGATTTCAGGACTGCATTGTGCTGTACAGATGGTGGAGGAGGACAATGCTCCGGGCTGTTATCGGGGGGCTGGGTTTGGTGATTTCAGGACTACATTGTGCTGTACAGATGGTGGAGGAGGACAATGCTCCGGGCTGTTATCGGGGGTCTGGGTTTGGTGATTCCAGAACTGCATTGTGCTGTACAGGTGGTGGAGGAGGATCATGCTCCGGGCTGTTATCAGGGGGCTGGGTTTGGTGATTCCAGGACTGCATTGTGCTGTACAGATGGTGGAGGAAGATCATGCTCCGGGCTGTTATCAGGGGTCTGGGTTTGGTGATTTCAGGACTGCATTGTGCTGTACAGATGGTGGAGGAGGATAATGCTCCGGGCTGTTATCAGGGGTCTGGGTTTGGTGATTTCAGGACTGCATTGTGCTGTACAGATGGTGGAGGAGGACAATGCTCCGGGCTGTTATCGGGGGGCTGGGTTTGGTGATTTCAGGACTGCATTGTGCTGTACAGATGGTGGAGGAGGACAATGCTCCGGGCTGTTATCGGGGGTCTGGGTTTGGTGATTCCAGGACTGCATTGTGCTGTACAGGTGGTGGAGGAGGATCATGCTCCGGGCTGTTATCAGGGGGCTGGGTTTGGTGATTCCAGGACTGCATTGTGCTGTACAGATGGTGGAGGAAGATCATGCTCCGGGCTGTTATCAGGGGTCTGGGTTTGGTGATTTCAGGACTGCATTGTGCTGTACAGATGGTGGAGGAGGATAATGCTCCGGGCTGTTATCAGGGGTCTGGGTTTGGTGATTTCAGGACTGCATTGTGCTGTACAGATGGTGGAGGAGGACAATGCTCCGGGCTGTTATCGGGGGGCTGGGTTTGGTGATTCCAGGACTGCATTGTGCTGTACAGATGGTGGAGGAGGATAATGCTCCGGGCTGTTATCAGGGGTCTGGGTTTGGTGATTCCAGGACTGCATTGTGCTGTACAGATGGTGGAGGAGGACAATGCTCCGGGCTGTTATCAGGGGGCTGGGTTTGGTGATTCCAGGACTGCATGGTGCTGTACAGATGGTGGAGGAGGACAATGCTCCGGGCTGTTATCGGGGGTCTGGGTTTGGTGATTCCAGGACTGCATTGTGCTGTACAGATGGTGGAGGAGGATCATGCTCCGGGCTGTTATCCGGGGGCTGGGTTTGGTGATTCCAGGACTGCATTGTGCTGTACAGATGGTGGAGGAGGATCATGCTCCGGGCTGTTATCAGGGGGCTGGGTTTGGTGATTCCAGGACTGCATTGTGCTGTACAGATGGTGGAGGAGGACAATGCTCCGGGCTGTTATCGGGGGGCTGGGTTTGGTGATTCCAGGACTGCATTGTGCTGTATAGATGGTGGAGGAGGATAATGCTCCGGGCTGTTATCAGGGGGCTGGGTTTGGTGATTCCAGGACTGCATTGTGCTGTACAGATGGTGGAGGAGGATCATGCTCCGGGCTGTTATCGGGGGGCTGGGTTTGGTGATTTCAGGACTGCATTGTGCTGTACAGATGGTGGAGGAGGATCATGCTCCGGGCTGTTATCAGGGGTCTGGGTTTGGTGATTTCAGGACTGCATTGTGCTGTACAGATGGTGGAGGAGGACAATGCTCCGGGCTGTTATCGGGGGGCTGGGTTTGGTGATTCCAGGACTGCATTGTGCTGTACAGATGGTGGAGGAGGACAATGCTCCGGGCTGTTATCAGGGGTCTGGGTTTGGTGATTTCAGGACTGCATTGTGCTGTACAGATGGTGGAGGAGGACAATGCTCCGGGCTGTTATCGGGGGGCTGGGTTTGGTGATTCCAGGACTGCATTGTGCTGTACAGATGGTGGAGGAGGACAATGCTCCGGGCTGTTATCAGGGGGCTGGGTTTGGTGATTCCAGGACTGCATTGTGCTGTACAGATGGTGGAGGAGGATAGTGCTCCGGGCTGTTATCGGGGGGCTGGGTTTGGTGATTTCAGGACTGCATTGTGCTGTACAGATGGTGGAGGAGGACAATGCTCCGGGCTGTTATCGGGGGGCTGGGTTTGGTGATTCCAGGACTGCATTGTGCTGTACAGATGGTGGAGGAGGACAATGCTCCGGGCTGTTATCAGGGGGCTGGGTTTGGTGATTCCAGGACTGCATGGTGCTGTACAGATGGTGGAGGAGGATCATGGTCCGGGCTGTTATCAGGGGGCTGGGTTTGGTGATTCCAGGACTGCATTGTGCTGTACAGATGGTGGAGGAGGACAATGCTCCGGGCTGTTATCGGGGGGCTGGGTTTGGTGATTCCAGGACTGCATGGTGCTGTACAGATGGTGGAGGAGGACAATGCTCTGGGCTGTTATCGGGGGGCTGGGTTTGGTGATTTCAGGACTGCATTGTGCTGTACAGGTGGTGGAGGAGGATCATGCTCCGGGCTGTTATCAGGGGTCTGGGTTTGGTGATTTCAGGACTGCATTGTGCTGTACAGATGGTGGAGGAGGACAATGCTACGGGCTGTTATCGGGGGGCTGGGTTTGGTGATTCCAGGACTGCATTGTGCTGTACAGATGGTGGAGGAGGACAATGCTCCGGGCTGTTATCGGGGGGCTGGGTTTGGTGATTCCAGGACTGCATTGTGCTGTACAGATGGTGGAGGAGGATCATGCTCCGGGCTGTTATCAGGGGTCTTGGTTTGGTGATTTCAGGACTGCATTGTGCTGTACAGATGGTGGAGGAGGACAATGCTCCGGGCTGTTATCAGGGGTCTGGGTTTGGTGATTCCAGGACTGCATTGTGCTGTACAGATGGTGGAGGAGGACAATGCTCCGGGCTGTTATCGGGGGTCTGGGTTTGGTGATTCCAGGACTGCATTGTGCTGTACAGATGGTGGAGGAGGACAATGCTCCGGGCTGTTATCAGGGGTCTGGGTTTGGTGATTTCAGGACTGCATTGTGCTGTGCAGATGGTGGAGGAGGACAATGCTCCGGGCTGTTATCAGGGGGCTGGGTTTGGTGATTTCAGGACTGAATTGTGCTGTACAGATGGTGGAGGAGGACAATGCTCCGGGCTGTTATCAGGGGGCTGGGTTTGGTGATTTCAGGACTGAATTGTGCTGTACAGATGGTGGAGGAGGACAATGCTCCGGGCTGTTATCGGGGGGCTGGGTTTGGTGATTTCAGGACTGCATTGTGCTGTACAGATGGTGGAGGAGGACAATGCTCCGGGCTGTTATCGGGGGGCTGGGTTTGGTGATTTCAGGACTGCATTGTGCTGTACAGATGGTGGAGGAGGATCATGCTCCGGGCTGTTATCAGGGGTCTGGGTTTGGTGATTTCAGGACTGCATTGTGCTGTACAGATGGTGGAGGAGGATCATGCTCCGGGCTGTTATCAGGGGTCTGGGTTTGGTGATTTCAGGACTGCATTGTGCTGTACAGATGGTGGAGGAGGACAATGCTCCGGGCTGTTATCAGGGGGCTGGGTTTGGTGATTTCAGGACTGCATTGTGCTGTACAGATGGTGGAGGAGGACAATGCTCCGGGCTGTTATCGGGGGGCTGGGTTTGGTGATTCCAGGACTGCATTGTGCTGTACAGATGGTGGAGGAGGACAATGCTCCGGGCTGTTATCAGGGGTCTGGGTTTGGTGATTCCAGGACTGCATTGTGCTGTACAGATGGTGGAGGAGGATCATGCTCCGGGCTGTTATCGGGGGGCTGGGTTTGGTGATTCCAGGACTGCATTGTGCTGTACAGATATTGGAGGAGGATAATGCTCCGGGCTGTTATCAGGGGGCTGGGTTTGGTGATTCCAGGACTGCATTGTGCTGTACAGATGGTGGAGGAGGATCATGCTCCGGGCTGTTATCGGGGGTCTGGGTTTGGTGATTCCAGGACTGCATTGTGCTGTACAGATGGTGGAGGAGGATCATGCTCCGGGCTGTTATCAGGGGTCTGGGTTTGGTGATTTCAGGACTGCATTGTGCTGTACAGATGGTGGAGGAGGATCATGCTCCGGGCTGTTATCAGGGGTCTGGGTTTGGTGATTCCAGGACTGCATTGTGCTGTACAGATGGTGGAGGAGGACAATGCTCCGGGCTGTTATCGGGGGTCTGGGTTTGGTGATTCCAGGACTGCATTGTGCTGTACAGATGGTGGAGGAGGATCATGCTCCGGGCTGTTATCCGGGGGCTGGGTTTGGTGATTCCAGGACTGCATTGTGCTGTACAGATGGTGGAGGAGGATAATGCTCCGGGCTGTTATCAGGGGGCTGGGTTTGGTGATTCCAGGACTGCATTGTGCTGTACAGATGGTGGAGGAGGATCATGCTCCGGGCTGTTATCGGGGGTCTGGGTTTGGTGATTCCAGGACTGCATTGTGCTGTACAGATGGTGGAGGAGGATAATGCTCCGGGCTGTTATCAGGGGGCTGGGTTTGGTGATTCCAGGACTGCATTGTGCTGTACAGATGGTGGAGGAGGATCATGCTCCGGGCTGTTATCGGGGGGCTGGGTTTGGTGATTTCAGGACTGCATTGTGCTGTACAGATGGTGGAGGAGGATCATGCTCCGGGCTGTTATCAGGGGTCTGGGTTTGGTGATTTCAGGACTGAATTGTGCTGTACAGATGGTGGAGGAGGATCATGCTCCGGGCTGTTATCAGGGGGCTGGGTTTGGTGATTCCAGGACTGCATTGTGCTGTACAGATGGTGGAGGAGGATCATGCTCCGGGCTGTTATCAGGGGGCTGGGTTTGGTGATTTCAGGACTGCATTGTGCTGTGCAGATGGTGGAGGAGGACAATGCTCCGGGCTGTTATCGGGGGGCTGGGTTTGGTGATTCCAGGACTGCATTGTGCTGTACAGATGGTGGAGGAGGACAATGCTCCGGGCTGTTATCAGGGGTCTGGGTTTGGTGATTCCAGGACTGCATTGTGCTGTACAGATGGTGGAGGAGGACAATGCTCCGGGCTGTTATCGGGGGTCTGGGTTTGGTGATTTCAGGACTGCATGGTGCTGTACAGATGGTGGAGGAGGATCATGCTCCGGGCTGTTATCAGGGGGCTGGGTTTGGTGATTTCAGGACTGCATTGTGCTGTACAGATGGTGGAGGAGGATCATGCTCCGGGCTGTTATCAGGGGTCTGGGTTTGGTGATTCCAGGACTGCATTGTGCTGTACAGATGGTGGAGGAGGACAATGCTCCGGGCTGTTATCGGGGGGCTGGGTTTGGTGATTTCAGGACTGCATTGTGCTGTACAGATGGTGGAGGAGGACAATGCTCCGGGCTGTTATCGGGGGGCTGGGTTTGGTGATTTCAGGACTGCATTGTGCTGTACAGATGGTGGAGGAGGACAATGCTCCGGGCTGTTATCGGGGGGCTGGGTTTGGTGATTTCAGGACTGCATTGTGCTGTACAGATGGTGGAGGAGGACAATGCTCCGGGCTGTTATCGGGGGGCTGGGTTTGGTGATTTCAGGACTGCATTGTGCTGTACAGATGGTGGAGGAGGACAATGCTCCGGGCTGTTATCGGGGGGCTGGGTTTGGTGATTCCAGGACTGCATTGTGCTGTACAGATGGTGGAGGAGGACAATGCTCCGGGCTGTTATCGGGGGTCTGGGTTTGGTGATTCCAGGACTGCATTGTGCTGTACAGATGGTGGAGGAGGACAATGCTCCGGGCTGTTATCAGGGGGCTGGGTTTGGTGATTCCAGGACTGCATTGTGCTGTACAGATGGTGGAGGAGGACAATGCTCCGGGCTGTTATCGGGGGGTCTGGGTTTGGTGATTCCAGGACTGCATTGTGCTGTACAGATGGTGGAGGAGGATAGTGCTCCGGGCTGTTATCGGGGGGCTGGGTTTGGTGATTCCAGGACTGCATGGTGCTGTACAGATGGTGGAGGAGGACAATGCTCTGGGCTGTTATCGGGGGGCTGGGTTTGGTGATTTCAGGACTGCATTGTGCTGTACAGGTGGTGGAGGAGGATCATGCTCCGGGCTGTTATCAGGGGTCTGGGTTTGGTGATTTCAGGACTGCATTGTGCTGTACAGATGGTGGAGGAGGACAATGCTCCGGGCTGTTATCGGGGGGCTGGGTTTGGTGATTCCAGGACTGCATTGTGCTGTACAGATGGTGGAGGAGGACAATGCTCCGGGCTGTTATCAGGGGGCTGGGTTTGGTGATTCCAGGACTGCATTGTGCTGTACAGATGGTGGAGGAGGATCATGCTCCGGGCTGTTATCAGGGGTCTTGGTTTGGTGATTTCAGGGCTGCATTGTGCTGTACAGATGGTGGAGGAGGACAATGCTCCGGGCTGTTATCAGGGGTCTGGGTTTGGTGATTCCAGGACTGCATTGTGCTGTACAGATGGTGGAGGAGGACAATGCTCCGGGCTGTTATCGGGGGGCTGGGTTTGGTGATTCCAGGACTGCATTGTGCTGTACAGATGGTGGAGGAGGACAATGCTCCGGGCTGTTATCGGGGGGCTGGGTTTGGTGATTCCAGGACTGCATTGTGCTGTACAGATGGTGGAGGAGGACAATGCTCCGGGCTGTTATCGGGGGGCTGGGTTTGGTGATTCCAGGACTGCATTGTGCTGTACAGATGGTGGAGGAGGATCATGCTCCGGGCTGTTATCAGGGGTCTGGGTTTGGTGATTTCAGGACTGCATTGTGCTGTACAGATGGTGGAGGAGGATAATGCTCCGGGCTGTTATCAAGGGGCTGGGTTTGGTGATTTCAGGACTGCATTGTGCTGTACAGATGGTGGAGGAGGACAATGCTCCGGGCTGTTATCGGGGGGCTGGGTTTGGTGATTCCAGGACTGCATGGTGCTGTACAGATGGTGGAGGAGGACAATGCTCCGGGCTGTTATCAGGGGTCTGGGTTTGGTGATTTCAGGACTGCATTGTGCTGTGCAGATGGTGGAGGAGGACAATGCTCCGGGCTGTTATCAGGGGTCTGGGTTTGGTGATTTCAGGACTGCATTGTGCTGTACAGATGGTGGAGGAGGATCATGCTCCGGGCTGTTATCGGGGGGCTGGGTTTGGTGATTCCAGGACTGCATTGTGCTGTACAGATGGTGGAGGAGGACAATGCTCCGGGCTGTTATCAGGGGGCTGGGTTTGGTGATTTCAGGACTGAATTGTGCTGTACAGATGGTGGAGGAGGACAATGCTCCGGGCTGTTATCAGGGGGCTGGGTTTGGTGATTTCAGGACTGAATTGTGCTGTACAGATGGTGGAGGAGGACAATGCTCCGGGCTGTTATCGGGGGGCTGGGTTTGGTGATTTCAGGACTGCATTGTGCTGTACAGATGGTGGAGGAGGACAATGCTCCGGGCTGTTATCGGGGGGCTGGGTTTGGTGATTTCAGGACTGCATTGTGCTGTACAGATGGTGGAGGAGGATCATGCTCCGGGCTGTTATCAGGGGTCTGGGTTTGGTGATTTCAGGACTGCATTGTGCTGTACAGATGGTGGAGGAGGATCATGCTCCGGGCTGTTATCAGGGGTCTGGGTTTGGTGATTCCAGGACTGCATTGTGCTGTACAGATGGTGGAGGAGGATCATGCTCCGGGCTGTTATCGGGGGGCTGGGTTTGGTGATTCCAGGACTGTATTGTGCTGTACAGATGGTGGAGGAGGATAATGCTCCGGGCTGTTATCAGGGGGCTGGGTTTGGTGATTCCAGGACTGCATTGTGCTGTACAGATGGTGGAGGAGGATCATGCTCCGGGCTGTTATCGGGGGTCTGGGTTTGGTGATTCCAGGACTGCATTGTGCTGTACAGATGGTGGAGGAGGATCATGCTCCGGGCTGTTATCAGGGGTCTGGGTTTGGTGATTTCAGGACTGCATTGTGCTGTACAGATGGTGGAGGAGGATCATGCTCCGGGCTGTTATCAGGGGTCTGGGTTTGGTGATTCCAGGACTGCATTGTGCTGTACAGATGGTGGAGGAGGACAATGCTCCGGGCTGTTATCGGGGGTCTGGGTTTGGTGATTCCAGGACTGCATTGTGCTGTACAGATGGTGGAGGAGGATAATGCTCCGGGCTGTTATCAGGGGGCTGGGTTTGGTGATTCCAGGACTGCATTGTGCTGTACAGATGGTGGAGGAGGATCATGCTCCGGGCTGTTATCGGGGGTCTGGGTTTGGTGATTCCAGGACTGCATTGTGCTGTACAGATGGTGGAGGAGGATAATGCTCCGGGCTGTTATCAGGGGGCTGGGTTTGGTGATTCCAGGACTGCATTGTGCTGTACAGATGGTGGAGGAGGATCATGCTCCGGGCTGTTATCGGGGGGCTGGGTTTGGTGATTTCAGGACTGCATTGTGCTGTACAGATGGTGGAGGAGGATCATGCTCCGGGCTGTTATCAGGGGTCTGGGTTTGGTGATTTCAGGACTGCATTGTGCTGTACAGATGGTGGAGGAGGATCATGCTCCGGGCTGTTATCAGGGGGCTGGGTTTGGTGATTCCAGGACTGCATTGTGCTGTACAGATGGTGGAGGAGGACAATGCTCCGGGCTGTTATCAGGGGGCTGGGTTTGGTGATTCCAGGACTGCATGGTGCTGTACAGATGGTGGAGGAGGATCATGGTCCGGGCTGTTATCAGGGGGCTGGGTTTGGTGATTCCAGGACTGCATTGTGCTGTACAGATGGTGGAGGAGGATAGTGCTCCGGGCTGTTATCGGGGGGCTGGGTTTGGTGATTCCAGGACTGCATGGTGCTGTACAGATGGTGGAGGAGGACAATGCTCTGGGCTGTTATCGGGGGGCTGGGTTTGGTGATTTCAGGACTGCATTGTGCTGTACAGGTGGTGGAGGAGGATCATGCTCCGGGCTGTTATCAGGGGTCTGGGTTTGGTGATTTCAGGACTGCATTGTGCTGTACAGATGGTGGAGGAGGACAATGCTCCGGGCTGTTATCGGGGGGCTGGGTTTGGTGATTCCAGGACTGCATTGTGCTGTACAGATGGTGGAGGAGGACAATGCTCCGGGCTGTTATCGGGGGGCTGGGTTTGGTGATTCCAGGACTGCATTGTGCTGTACAGATGGTGGAGGAGGATCATGCTCCGGGCTGTTATCAGGGGTCTTGGTTTGGTGATTTCAGGACTGCATTGTGCTGTACAGATGGTGGAGGAGGACAATGCTCCGGGCTGTTATCAGGGGTCTGGGTTTGGTGATTCCAGGACTGCATTGTGCTGTACAGATGGTGGAGGAGGACAATGCTCCGGGCTGTTATCGGGGGGCTGGGTTTGGTGATTCCAGGACTGCATTGTGCTGTACAGATGGTGGAGGAGGACAATGCTCCGGGCTGTTGGGTTTGGTGATTCCAGGACTGCATTGTGCTGTACAGATGGTGGAGGAGGACAATGCTCCGGGCTGTTATCAGGGGTCTGGGTTTGGTGATTTCAGGACTGCATTGTGCTGTACAGATGGTGGAGGAGGATCATGCTCCGGGCTGTTATCAGGGGGCTGGGTTTGGTGATTTCAGGACTGCATTGTGCTGTACAGATGGTGGAGGAGGACAATGCTCCGGGCTGTTATCAGGGGGCTGGGTTTGGTGATTTCAGGACTGCATTGTGCTGTACAGATGGTGGAGGAGGACAATGCTCCGGGCTGTTATCAGGGGTCTGGGTTTGGTGATTTCAGGACTGCATTGTGCTGTACAGATGGTGGAGGAGGACAATGCTCCGGGCTGTTATCAGGGGGCTGGGTTTGGTGATTTCAGGACTGCATTGTGCTGTACAGATGGTGGAGGAGGATCATGCTCCGGGCTGTTATCAGGGGTCTGGGTTTGGTGATTTCAGGACTGCATTGTGCTGTACAGATGGTGGAGGAGGACAATGCTCCGGGCTGTTATCAGGGGTCTGGGTTTGGTGATTCCAGGACTGCATTGTGCTGTACAGATTGTGGAGGAGGACAATGCTCCGGGCTGTTATCAGGGGTCTGGGTTTGGTGATTTCAGGACTGCATTGTGCTGTGCAGATGGTGGAGGAGGACAATGCTCCGGGCTGTTATCAGGGGGCTGGGTTTGGTGATTTCAGGACTGAATTGTGCTGTACAGATGGTGGAGGAGGACAATGCTCCGGGCTGTTATCAGGGGGCTGGGTTTGGTGATTCCAGGACTGCATTGTGCTGTACAGATGGTGGAGGAGGATCATGCTCCGGGCTGTTATCGGGGGTCTGGGTTTGGTGATTTCAGGACTGCATTGTGCTGTACAGATGGTGGAGGAGGATCATGCTCCGGGCTGTTATCAGGGGTCTGGGTTTGGTGATTCCAGGACTGCATTGTGCTGTACAGATGGTGGAGGAGGACAATGCTCCGGGCTGTTATCGGGGGGCTGGGTTTGGTGATTCCAGGACTGCATTGTGCTGTACAGATGGTGGAGGAGGACAATGCTCCGGGCTGTTATCAGGGGTCTGGGTTTGGTGATTTCAGGACTGCATTGTGCTGTGCAGATGGTGGAGGAGGACAATGCTCCGGGCTGTTATCAGGGGTCTGGGTTTGGTGATTTCAGGACTGCATTGTGCTGTACAGATGGTGGAGGAGGATCATGCTCCGGGCTGTTATCAGGGGTCTGGGTTTGGTGATTTCAGGACTGAATTGTGCTGTACAGATGGTGGAGGAGGACAATGCTCCGGGCTGTTATCAGGGGGCTGGGTTTGGTGATTTCAGGACTGAATTGTGCTGTACAGATGGTGGAGGAGGACAATGCTCCGGGCTGTTATCGGGGGGCTGGGTTTGGTGATTTCAGGACTGCATTGTGCTGTACAGATGGTGGAGGAGGATCATGCTCCGGGCTGTTATCAGGGGTCTGGGTTTGGTGATTTCAGGACTGCATGGTGCTGTACAGATGGTGGAGGAGGACAATGCTCCGGGCTGTTATCGGGGGTCTGGGTTTGGTGATTCCAGGACTGCATTGTGCTGTACAGATGGTGGAGGAGGATCATGCTCCGGGCTGTTATCAGGGGTCTGGGTTTGGTGATTCCAGGATTGCATTGTGCTGTACAGATGGTGGAGGAGGACAATGCTCCGGGCTGTTATCAGGGGGCTGGGTTTGGTGATTCCAGGACTGCATTGTGCTGTACAGATGGTGGAGGAGGATCATGCTCCGGGCTGTTATCAGGGGTCTGGGTTTGGTGATTTCAGGACTGCATTGTGCTGTACAGATGGTGGAGGAGGATCATGCTCCGGGCTGTTATCAGGGGGCTGGGTTTGGTGATTCCAGGACTGCATTGTGCTGTACAGATGGTGGAGGAGGACAATGCTCCGGGCTGTTATCGGGGGTCTGGGTTTGGTGATTTCAGGACTGCATTGTGCTGTACAGATGGTGGAGGAGGACAATGCTCCGGGCTGTTATCAGGGGTCTGGGTTTGGTGATTCCAGGACTGCATTGTGCTGTACAGATGGTGGAGGAGGATCATGCTCCGGGCTGTTATCAGGGGGCTGGGTTTGGTGATTTCAGGACTGCATTGTGCTGTACAGATGGTGGAGGAGGATCATGCTCCGGGCTGTTATCAGGGGGCTGGGTTTGGTGATTCCAGGACTGCATTGTGCTGTACAGATGGTGGAGGAGGATCATGCTCCGGGCTGTTATCGGGGGGCTGGGTTTGGTGATTTCAGGACTGTATTGTGCTGTACAGATGGTGGAGGAGGATAATGCTCCGGGCTGTTATCGGGGGGCTGGGTTTGGTGATTTCAGGACTGCATTGTGCTGTACAGATGGTGGAGGAGGACAATGCTCCGGGCTGTTATCGGGGGGCTGGGTTTGGTGATTCCAGGACTGCATTGTGCTGTACAGATGGTGGAGGAGGACAATGCTCCGGGCTGTTATCGGGGGGCTGGGTTTGGTGATTCCAGGACTGCATGGTGCTGTACACATGGTGGAGGAGGACAATGCTCCGGGCTGTTATCAGGGGTCTGGGTTTGGTGATTTCAGGACTGCATTGTGCTGTACAGATGGTGGAGGAGGACAATGCTCCGGGCTGTTATCGGGGGGCTGGGTTTGGTGATTCCAGGACTGCATTGTGCTGTACAGATGGTGGAGGAGGACAATGCTCCGGGCTGTTATCGGGGGTCTGGGTTTGGTGATTTCAGGACTGCATGGTGCTGTACAGATGGTGGAGGAGGATCATGGTCCGGGCTGTTATCAGGGGTCTGGGTTTGGTGATTTCAGGACTGCATTGTGCTGTACAGATGGTGGAGGAGGACAATGCTCCGGGCTGTTATCGGGGGGCTGGGTTTGGTGATTTCAGGACTGAATTGTGCTGTACAGATGGTGGAGGAGGATCATGCTCCGGGCTGTTATCAGGGGTCTGGGTTTGGTGATTTCAGGACTGCATTGTGCTGTACAGATGGTGGAGGAGGACAATGCTCCGGGCTGTTATCGGGGGGCTGGGTTTGGTGATTCCAGGACTGCATTGTGCTGTACAGATGGTGGAGGAGGACAATGCTCCGGGCTGTTATCGGGGGTCTGGGTTTGGTGATTTCAGGACTGCATGGTGCTGTACAGATGGTGGAGGAGGATCATGCTCCGGGCTGTTATCAGGGGTCTGGGTTTGGTGATTTCAGGACTGCATTGTGCTGTACAGATGGTGGAGGAGGACAATGCTCCGGGCTGTTATCGGGGGGCTGGGTTTGGTGATTTCAGGACTGAATTGTGCTGTACAGATGGTGGAGGAGGACAATGCTCCGGGCTGTTATCAGGGGTCTGGGTTTGGTGATTTCAGGACTGCATTGTGCTGTACAGATGGTGGAGGAGGACAATGCTCCGGGCTGTTATCGGGGGGCTGGGTTTGGTGATTCCAGGACTGCATTGTGCTGTACAGATGGTGGAGGAGGACAATGCTCCGGGCTGTTATCAGGGGTCTGGGTTTGGTGATTCCAGGACTGCATTGTGCTGTACAGATGGTGGAGGAGGACAATGCTCCGGGCTGTTATCGGGGGTCTGGGTTTGGTGATTTCAGGACTGCATGGTGCTGTACAGATGGTGGAGGAGGATCATGCTCCGGGCTGTTATCAGGGGTCTGGGTTTGGTGATTTCAGGACTGCATTGTGCTGTACAGATGGTGGAGGAGGACAATGCTCCGGGCTGTTATCGGGGGGCTGGGTTTGGTGATTTCAGGACTGCATTGTGCTGTACAGATGGTGGAGGAGGATCATGCTCCGGGCTGTTATCAGGGGTCTGGGTTTGGTGATTTCAGGACTGCATTGTGCTGTACAGATGGTGGAGGAGGACAATGCTCCGGGCTGTTATCGGGGGGCTGGGTTTGGTGATTTCAGGACTGCATTGTGCTGTACAGATGGTGGAGGAGGATCATGCTCCGGGCTGTTATCAGGGGGCTGGGTTTGGTGATTCCAGGACTGCATTGTGCTGTACAGATGGTGGAGGAGGATCATGCTCCGGGCTGTTATCGGGGGGCTGGGTTTGGTGATTTCAGGACTGCATTGTGCTGTACAGATGGTGGAGGAGGATCATGCTCCGGGCTGTTATCGGGGGGCTGGGTTTGGTGATTCCAGGACTGCATTGTGCTGTACAGATGGTGGAGGAGGACAATGCTCCGGGCTGTTATCGGGGGGCTGGGTTTGGTGATTTCAGGACTGCATTGTGCTGTACAGATGGTGGAGGAGGATCATGCTCCGGGCTGTTATCAGGGGGCTGGGTTTGGTGATTCCAGGACTGCATTGTGCTGTACAGATGGTGGAGGAGGATCATGCTCCGGGCTGTTATCGGGGGGCTGGGTTTGGTGATTCCAGGACTGCATTGTGCTGTACAGATGGTGGAGGAGGATCATGCTCCGGGCTGTTATCGGGGGGCTGGGTTTGGTGATTCCAGGACTGCATTGTGCTGTACAGATGGTGGAGGAGGACAATGCTCCGGGCTGTTATCGGGGGGCTGGGTTTGGTGATTTCAGGACTGCATGGTGCTGTACAGATGGTGGAGGAGGATCATGCTCCGGGCTGTTATCAGGGGGCTGGGTTTGGTGATTCCAGGACTGCATTGTGCTGTACAGATGGTGGAGGAGGACAATGCTCCGGGCTGTTATCGGGGGGCTGGGTTTGGTGATTCCAGGACTGCATTGTGCTGTACAGATGGTGGAGGAGGATCATGCTCCGGGCTGTTATCAGGGGGCTGGGTTTGGTGATTTCAGGACTGCATTGTGCTGTACAGATGGTGGAGGAGGACAATGCTCCGGGCTGTTATCGGGGGGCTGGGTTTGGTGATTTCAGGACTGCATTGTGCTGTACAGATGGTGGAGGAGGATCATGCTCCGGGCTGTTATCAGGGGTCTGGGTTTGGTGATTTCAGGACTGCATTGTGCTGTACAGATGGTGGAGGAGGACAATGCTCCGGGCTGTTATCGGGGGGCTGGGTTTGGTGATTTCAGGACTGCATTGTGCTGTACAGATGGTGGAGGAGGACAATGCTCCGGGCTGTTATCAGGGGGCTGGGTTTGGTGATTTCAGGACTGCATTGTGCTGTACAGATGGTGGAGGAGGATCATGCTCCGGGCTGTTATCAGGGGTCTGGGTTTGGTGATTTCAGGACTGCATTGTGCTGTACAGATGGTGGAGGAGGACAATGCTCCGGGCTGTTATCGGGGGGCTGGGTTTGGTGATTTCAGGACTGCATTGTGCTGTACAGATGGTGGAGGAGGATCATGCTCCGGGCTGTTATCAGGGGTCTGGGTTTGGTGATTTCAGGACTGCATTGTGCTGTACAGATGGTGGAGGAGGATAATGCTCCGGGCTGTTATCGGGGGGCTGGGTTTGGTGATTCCAGGACTGCATTGTGCTGTACAGATGGTGGAGGAGGATAATGCTCCGGGCTGTTATCGGGGGGCTGGGTTTGGTGATTCCAGGACTGCATTGTGCTGTACAGATGGTGGAGGAGGATCATGCTCCGGGCTGTTATCAGGGGTCTGGGTTTGGTGATTTCAGGACTGCATTGTGCTGTACAGATGGTGGAGGAGGACAATGCTCCGGGCTGTTATCAGGGGTCTGGGTTTGGTGATTCCAGGACTGCATTGTGCTGTACAGATGGTGGAGGAGGACAATGCTCCGGGCTGTTATCGGGGGGCTGGGTTTGGTGATTTCAGGACTGAATTGTGCTGTACAGATGGTGGAGGAGGACAATGCTCCGGGCTGTTATCAGGGGGCTGGGTTTGGTGATTTCAGGACTGCATTGTGCTGTACAGATGGTGGAGGAGGACAATGCTCCGGGCTGTTATCGGGGGGCTGGGTTTGGTGATTTCAGGACTGCATTGTGCTGTACAGATGGTGGAGGAGGATCATGCTCCGGGCTGTTATCAGGGGTCTGGGTTTGGTGATTTCAGGACTGCATTGTGCTGTACAGATGGTGGAGGAGGACAATGCTCCGGGCTGTTATCAGGGGTCTGGGTTTGGTGATTCCAGGACTGCATTGTGCTGTACAGATGGTGGAGGAGGACAATGCTCCGGGCTGTTATCGGGGGGCTGGGTTTGGTGATTTCAGGACTGCATTGTGCTGTACAGATGGTGGAGGAGGACAATGCTCCGGGCTGTTATCAGGGGTCTGGGTTTGGTGATTCCAGGACTGCATTGTGCTGTACAGATGGTGGAGGAGGACAATGCTCCGGGCTGTTATCGGGGGGCTGGGTTTGGTGATTTCAGGACTGCATTGTGCTGTACAGATGGTGGAGGAGGACAATGCTCCGGGCTGTTATCAGGGGGCTGGGTTTGGTGATTTCAGGACTGCATTGTGCTGTACAGATGGTGGAGGAGGACAATGCTCCGGGCTGTTATCGGGGGGCTGGGTTTGGTGATTTCAGGACTGCATTGTGCTGTGCAGATGGTGGAGGAGGATCATGCTCCGGGCTGTTATCAGGGGTCTGGGTTTGGTGATTTCAGGACTGCATTGTGCTGTACAGATGGTGGAGGAGGACAATGCTCCGGGCTGTTATCAGGGGTCGTCCTCATTCTCTTTGTCCTTACTGTTTCAGCACAAGACATTGTGGACAATTGTAGCTTCTGGCTTCGTGGGAACAGTTTGGGGGAGACCCTTATCTTCCCCCCATGACTGTGCCCAGTGCACAAGCCCCATACAGACATGGAGGGGGGAGATGAGCGGCCGCACAGAGCCCGGACCTCAGCCACATCCAAGAACGGAGATTATGAGCCCGGCCTCCCCCAACATCAGGGTCTGACCCCACAAATTCTGGATGAAGGGACAAAAATTCCCACAGACGTCTCCAAAATCTTGTAGAAATCCTCCCCAGGAGAGCGGGAGCCGCTATATCTGCAGAGGGCAGACAATCTCCTATAATGTAATGTGCCTCTTCCGGCGCTGTGAGACGTTGTCTTCTTCTCGAGGTCTGTTTTCAGCAGATTCTGAGACGTCTTCGCACCGTCTCCGGTTTTGCGGCTCTTCCTCTGCACCGGAGAAGGCAATCAATCAGGATTTAGAGCTGGAGGGGTCTCTGCTCCGTCCCCTTTATATAATCCATGTAATATTACATTTGATCTGGCATCTTCTTCAGGCAAAATCAATTGTTTTGCAGGGGTGTATGATTAACCCATTACCATCTGCACGCCGTCAGATGAGAATATAAAAACGATCGATCACCGCTTAGTTAATAGGAGCATCAGCAATGTTGATGATTCTATTGATCCAGTTCATGGTGGAGAAATTATTAGAAAAAAAAATCAATATAAAATATAAGAAAAAAAAAACTAATAAAAAAATGACTCCTCCTCAAAAAAAATCTATATTTAGTAACCTTTATGGACCCCTAAGGCTTTGTTCACACAGTGATTTTTTTGCAGCATTGTTTTTGTCCGCAGGAAAAATGCAAATTTTTTGTGGACAACACCTTTAAGAAAGATCCAAGTTCTTATGAGAGACGACAACCAGATCCACCTGTGATTTTTTTTCCTGATCTGTTGCAATGGGCAACTACTCCACTTTTCTTCATCAGTCTTGGTATATAGGGTGTAGAGAGGAGCAGTTGTGCCCGGGTCTTGGTGCCCAATGGACCTTACGACACATGAGAACGCGCTAATGTAAGAAGGTGACCAGAAGAAAATACTCAGATTCAGTGCTCCACGGCATTAGTGCTCCAACATCGCCATCTGCTGGAGGATCCAGGTAATCAGGAACCAATCTGTAAAGAGTGTGTTTCCTCAAAGGAAGAGTTAGAAGGTGATACCGAGTCAGAGGACAACTATGGCACAGCTATCCAATATAAAAGGCTGAGCTGGCAACGGGAAGGGATACTTTATCGCCAAGATCATCAGCTGACATGTGTGAAGAAGAGCAGGTCTTGTCCTCTGCAGGGGAAACATCTGGAAAGCATTGAGCTCAGAGGATCTCGAAGCCTGCATAGCATCGCCAGAGGAACCCGAAGACTGAACATCATTACTAGAGGAACCCAAACACTAAATATTATTGCCAAAGGAACTCAAAGACCGAATAACGTCGTCAGATGAACCTGAAGACCGAATATCGTTGCCAAAGTATCCAGAAGACTGAATATCATCTTCAGAGGAACCCAAAGACTGAATATCTTTGCTAGAGAAATCTGAAGACCAAATATAGTCGCCAAAGGAACCAAAAGTTCAAATATCATCACCAAAGGAACTTGAAAACCAAATATCATTGCCAGAGGAACCAGAAGACTGAACATCGACACAAGAGAAACCAGAAGACCGAAAATCATCGCCATAGAAACCCGAAGACCAAATATCGTTGCCCAAGAAAACCAAAGACTGAACACCAAAGGAACCCAAAGGCTGAATATCATCACAAGAGAAACCTCAAGACCGAATATCGTCGCTAAATGAACCTGAAGACCGAATATCATCTCCAGAGGAACCCGAAGACCAAATATCATCACAAGGGAAACCCCAAGACCGAATATCGTCGCTAAATGAACCTGAAGACCGAATATCATCTCAAGAGGAACCTGAAAACTGGATATCATCTCCAGAGGAACCAGAAGACTGAATATCATCTCCAGAGGAACCCAAAGATTGAATATCATCTCCAGAGGAACCCAAAGATCGAATATCATCTCCAGAGGAACCTGAAGACCAAATATCATCTCCAGAGGAACCCGAAGACTGAATATTATCACAAGGGAAACCCCAAGACTGACAATCGTCAGTAAAAGAACCCGAAGATTGAATATCATTGCCAGAGGAACCCGAAGACTAAATATCATCGCCAAAGGAACATGAAGACCAAATACAATCAACAGAGGAACCTGAAGACTGAATATCATCACCAGAGGAACCCAAAGACTAAATATTGTCGCCAGAGGAACTTGAAGACTGAATATCATCACCAGGTAACCCAAAGACTAAATAATGTCGCCAGAGGAACTTGAAGACTGAATATCATCACCAGGTAACCCAAAGACTAAATAATGTCGCCAGAGGAACTTGAAGACTGAATATCATCACCAGGTAACCCAAAGACTAAATAATGTCGCCAGAGGAACTTGAAGACTGAATATCATCACCAAAGGAACCCGAAGACCAAATATCATCGCTAGAGGAACCCAAAGTCTGAATAACTTCGGCAGAGAAACCCAAAGACCATATATATCATTGCCTAAAGAACCCATAGATCGAATATCGTAGCCAGAGAAACCCGAAGACCGAATATCATCACCAAAGGAACCTGAAGTATGAATATCATCACCAGAGAAATCTGAAGACCATATACCACGGCCAAAGAAACCTATGGATTGAATATTGTCGCCAGAGGAACCTGAAGACTAAAAATAATCGCTAGAGGAACCCGCAGGCCGAATTCTGTCACTATTAGATGACCAGACTACACGGTCAAGCCCTGAAGATATCAAGACTCGGATCCAAGTAAGCAGGGCTGTCACTTCCCACCTTCTTGACGTACGGGACTGAGAGAGAGAATAGTTATTTACTAAAGTCACCTGTTGGTGTAGTGCATTGCCACAGAACTGTGCCACGTTTAAGTAACCACTAACATAGAAAGACTTATGAAAGTTTAAGTTTTCCTGTTTAATTGCATATTGTGACCCTATATAGGGCGACACCGACGCTCCCCTGACGGAAGGACCAGGGTTGGGTGATAGTTAAGAGTGAGTTGTATTCCTCGCCTCCGTGTAACACTGGCACATAAATGACAGATGTAGGCACAAGGGAGCGCTTACATTTTGATAATTGATATCAATGGAGAAATGGCTGCAAATGTGAGCCACAAGCCAATAAGGGCAGAAGATCATTGGGGCTACTAGGCCCCAAGTCAAGCGGGTCCTCACCTAGTGCTGGCGGATCCACGGCTGACACTGCCTCTCCGCGCCTTGTCACGGTTTACTTTTGGGTGGAGCTTTATGGCCGGAGTTGCTGTTTTCTCTGGGTATTCTGGGAAGAAGAAGACAATTGTTATTTCATCTCATTATCTAGATAGAAAACATCTAAAATCTTTCAGTTTTCACACTGGCCCCGGTGTAGTCACACTCCTACTTCTTTGTTTTTCACATGAACATTAGTAGCAACGGACTCAGACCCTATTTGTTTCCATAGAAGTGTTATCTGAGCATGCTCTACTCTGGGGCAAAGGTAGGAGGTGAGCTGTGACATCACCTATTGTGAATGGTGGACCTTGTGTTATCTACTGTATATAGAGGTGTTATCAGTCATTGAACAGGAGGGGGAGGAGGTTGGCTGTGATATCACCTATTGTGAATGGTGGATCCCGTGTATGTAGAGGTGCTATCAGTCATTGTACAGGAGGAGGTGAGCTGTGACATCACCTATTGTGAATGGTGGACCTTGTGTTATCTACTGTACATAGAGGTGTTATCAGTCATTGAACAGGAGGGGGGGGAGGTTGGCTGTGATATCACCTATTGTGAATGGTGGATCCCGTGTATGTAGAGGTGCTATCAGTCATTGTACAGGAGGAGGTGAGCTGTGACATCACCTATTGTGAATGGTGGACCTTGTGTTATCTACTGTATATAGAGGTGTTATCAGTCATTGAACAGAAGGGGGAGGAGGTTGTCTGTGATATCACCTATTGTGAATGGTGGATCCTGTGTATGTAGAGGTGCTATCAGTCATTGTACAGGAGGAGGTGAGCTGTGACATCACCTATCGTGAATGGTGGATCCTGTGTTATCTACTGTATATAGAGGTGTTATCAGTCATTGAACAGGAGGGGGAGGAGGTTGGCTGTGATATCACCTATTGTGAATGGTGGATCCCATGTATGTAGAGGTGCTATCAGTCATTGTACAGGAGGAGGTGAGCTGTGACATCACCTATCGTGAATGGTGGATCCTGTGTTATCTACTGTATATAGAAGTATTATCAGTCATTGTAGAAGAGGAGGAGGTGAGCTGTGACATCGCCTATTGTGAATGTTGGATCATGTGTATATAGAGGTGCTATCAGTCACTGTACAGGGGGGAGTGAGCTGTGACATCACCTATTGTGAATCGTAGTTCCTGTGTTATCTACTATATATAGAGGTGTTATCAGTCATTGTAAAAGAGGAGGAGGCGGTGAGCTGTGATGTCACCTATTGTGAATGGTGGATCCTGTGTTATCTACTCTATATAGAGGTTTTATTAGTCATTGCATAGAAGGAGGAGGAAGTGAGCTGTGGCATTACTTAATGTAAATCTTGGATCCTGTGTTATCTACTGTAAATAGAGGTGTTATCAGTAATGTTGCAGGGAGGAGGAGGTGAGCTGTGATATCACCTATTTTGATTGATGGTTCTTGTGTTATTTACTGAATATAGAGGTGTTATCAGTCATTGTACAGGAGGGGGAGGAGGTGAGCTTTAACATCACATACTGTGAATGTTGGATCCTGTGTTATCTACTATATGTATATAGAGGTGTTATCAGTCATTTTACAAGAGGAGGAGATGAGCTGTGACATCACTTATTGTGAGTAGTCGATTCTGTGATATCTACTGTATGTAGAGTTATCACCTTTCATGGTAATCTTGTCTTTGATGATAATGAAAGTGCTGAAAAGTCTTCTATACAGAATAGTAAATATGAGTCTATTACACGGCTTAGTTGTGTCGCTATTCACATGGACAAGTCGTGAGGCAGGGCAGTCAAACGTTGCTGGATCAGATATTAGGATAGCATTAAGGGGATAGAGAGAGGCGTAGTCAGGTCACGGTCCTGAGTTCGAATACCTGGAGAGTAGCGGATTACAACAAAATAACTGGGCAAGAGGAAAGCCTTCATTGACTTCTTCCATAATGATATGTTCACTCCCTGGGTGGGCTAGTCCCAACACTTAAAAGTTCCTGTCCCTGCGGTCTGTTGCTGGGCAGACTTTACCTTTTACCTACATGTCTACATCTTACATATTATGCATTACATTAACATTACATCTTACCCTATTACACATTCATTACATTACAAACACTGCTACATTGTTATATTATGCTTTATTATACTTTACATTACATATTACTCTATTATAACACAAATCAGACAAAACACATCATATTTTCAATACTTATCACACTCGACAACACAATACAAAACAATACATTACACAATATTTACAAAAGACGCAAGACATTATTCACATCACACAACTTTGATTCGATTGGTGTCTTCAGGGGTAGGAATTTGACCACCATTGTCACCATTGTTCACCACTCCAACAGCACAACCACTGAGCAGAATGCTAAGACTGGCAATGCTGTGGAGTAGTTTAAACTGCTCAGCTAAGTAGCTGGGCAATTTCACCATCGTCACTATTGTCCACCACACAGCACAACCACTGAGCAAAATGCTAGGACTGGCAGTGCTGTGGGGTAAACTGCTCAGCAATTACACCATTGTCAGCATTGTCCACCACTCTAACAGCACAACCACTGAGCAGAATGCTAAGTCTGGCAATGATGTAGGGTAAACTGCTCAGCTAAGTAACTGGGCAATTACACTATTGTCCACCACTCTAACAGCACAACCACTGAGCAGAATGCTAAGACTGGCAGTGCTGTGGGGTAAACATTTGCTAATCCCCCCAGACTCGGGCTACCATTAGGTAAACCTACATCAAAAAAAGCCAAAAAGTATATGCACACATACTGCACTGTGAGGCCATTACCTTTCATCGCTCTGTGCCCGGTTTTCTCAGTAGACACCGCTGCTCGCTGTGGGGTCCCGCACAATTCAGTATACACAGGTAGGGCACGTTCCTCATCCTCTGGAGGCTTCTTTCTATATTCCTCAGTCTGATCAGCAATGTGATATAGATCTGATCCTGCCATTATTTGTGACGATGAATTGGGAGATCGAGAGAAGACGGTAGTTGGGCCGAGATTTGGAGAACCAAGTCTGTTAAACTCCAGCTCAACCCTCCTCCCCAGGTCCTTCGCTGTGGTCCATATTGCCTGCAGCCGCTCCTGGTGGGTTGTGTGCGAGGGTAAAGCATCATCCGTCGGCCCTTTCAGGGAGTCAATGTCCTTGACCTCGATGTCTTGGCTCATGAAGGGAACGGGAGCCAAGTCTTGTATTTGGAGTGGCCTGAAACGATTCTCCTTCTGCTTTTCAGAGTTTCTACTTTTTAATTAGACAAATTAAAGAGTTTTTCCACACTACCAAAGTTTATTTTAATCAATAGATCTTGTAATGATAATAATTTCCACAATTGGATGTGATTAAAAATAATGTTCCTGTGCTGAGATAATGTTATATATGTGTCTCTGGTGTGTACTGTGTAATGGCCGTGTCTGACCATACAGGAACAAGGTTGATCGTACCACATCTCCTGGGCCGGGGAGGCAAAAGACTATACAGATATTACAGCACTCGATCAAAAATTATTCTTTCTATGAGGTAAAACATTTAAAAAAAAACACAGGCAGGGAAATGTTTTACCTCACAGAAAGAATCAGCTGTGATCCCATGCCGTAATGTCTGTGTACTCTTGTGCGTTCTCCCCTGGTCAGGAGATGTGGTATGATCAGACCATGTTCCTGTACGGTCAGACACATACAGGTCTAACCACTGGTTCTCCAACTAATACTGCGAAAAAGGGTCCCAATATCCCCTGCGTGAATAGAGCAGTATTGAGCATGTGCGACCACTGCTCAGAGTGGTGGTCGCATGTGCTCAGTACGACTTTGTGGCGCCCCTGTGGTTAGGCGCTACAGGGGAATACAGCACCTTAACAGCAAGTGCTCTTTGGTCACAGGTGAAAGAGAGAGGAAATGCAGAGTCTTATATTAGATTGAGTAACATTGACTCAGCAGCCCCTACCTTCATATTCCTGGGACTGTTTATATAGTAGGTCCATAGGGGGTGGAGCCTAGCTGAGCGTGAGACGCGACGTGATTGACAGGACGACTGAGTGACAGTCAGTTAACAGTCAGTCAGTAAGGAGTGACAAGAAGAGACGAGAGTAAATTGATGACTGAAAGAAAGGCTATAAATAACATAGGCCCGACGTCCTGAGCGAGGGTACCCCAAAAGAAAAGAAAGACACAGGAAAAGGGGTAGCCCAGACGGAAAGGGGACGCTTTAGGTCTGGCGAGAGTCGGCTGAAGAGTTCACGTCGACACCGGTATAACGGGACCGAGGAGGTTAGTCAGGTTTATCCCCAAACCATTGACCATTAACCTGGGATCTTAAATAAGAGGAGTCCCGGTACCCATCAAGAGTCTGACTACGAACCCCAAGCCGAGTTCACGACGCTGTTGCGTCATAGATAAAGAAATCGTGCAGCATCAGACCCCGGGAAAACCAGTGACGAGACTAACGAGTGGGATAAAGAGGGAGTCACAGCCCTCAGAGCAGAGACCGAGAAAGAGACAAGGTTACCTCAGAGAGAGACTCTGTCATCAAATCTCCTCCGACACTTGTGACCATTGGCCTTCTGGTAACCGAACTGTTTCTGTGTACTGTGCAAAACAAACCAGATGCCAGTAAAAAGGACTTGTTTAAGCTGATGTGGACTCGGTGTGTCGTCTCTCCACCATTCGACAGGACCCTGCGACGTCAGAGAAGAAGGCAGCCATCACCGCTCGGTCGCTTCCCTCCTGGTCAGCGACCCTCCGTCCTGAGGTAAAATAGCTCCAGCTGTGGGGAGCTGCCGTCACCATCGCCTCAGAGGCCGGCCGCGGGCAGCGCTGGTATATCCCGCTTACCAGACACCACATGTGGCGTCACGTATATCCCCAAAATAATCCCTGTACCCCATTCCACAGCCACAGAGTGAGCGCACAGGGCACGAATCCGGGACCGGCCTCCTGTGATAACGCCATCGAGAGTAAAGTATCCATAGTCCCGGCACCAGAGTACCCCCCTACCGAAAACCCTGATGGTCGACTCAACTTCATTTACAAGAGGACCTCCCATACTCAGGATCAATGGGGGTATCTGCAGCCAGACCCCTAGTGAATATACAATTATCATCTTATCCTAAGTGTTGCATGCGTGATCACCCATTCAGTAATATTCATCAGGCTTGATAAATTACTGTATTTACTGGACACATAATGGGTGCAGAGAGTACTGCAATTCCCAAAAACAGTGGGAAGGAAAGTTTCTTAGGCCGGCAGCTAATGCTACTGACTATTTCATACATAATGTAGGTGATGGTACCTCTGTGAGCAAAAGTGAACCCACTGGACCACAGGGAGACCCTGGGCTTATCCTAACGTGGGGTACAGGACCAGGACTGTGGCAGCTGACCCCCAGGACAGGGGCGGACACAGGAGCAGACAGGACTGTCTCAAGTGCAGACAGGGACCACCAGGGTGGTTCAAGGCAGGCAGCACAGGGAGGACGGACAGGCAGAGTCTCTAGCACAGGCACGGCAGTATGGGCAGGCAAAGTCACTAGGAAGGCATATGGCATGGCCAGGATGGACCGGCAGAGTCTCTAGCACCAGCAAGGCAGGACAGACTAGTAGCAGCTACAGGCAGGGACAGGACTGGAGCCAGGTGCCAAGCGGCAGAATAGGCTGAGACCAGGTACAGGCAGGACGGTCTGGGACCAGGTACAGGCAGGATGGCTTGGGACCAGGTACAAGCAAGAACAGGACTGGAACCAGGTACCAATAGGCAGGACGAACTGAGACCAGGTACAGCCACGACAGGACTGGAGCCATGTGCCAACAGACAGGATGGGCTGGGACCAGTTACAGGCAGGACAGGACTGGAACCAGGTGCCAATACGCAGGATGGGCTGGAACCAGGTATAGACAGGACAGGTACAAGCGGACAGGACAGGGCGGGACCAGACGGGACGGTCAGGATGACCAGACCAAACTTAGGGTGTTGAACAGACACCTCCCCTAGTGGGAACGTGCCTTAAATTACCA
>NC_134361.1:230184663-230232805 GCF_048569485.1 Anomaloglossus baeobatrachus
AAAATAGATTAACCCTTTGATGATTCCCACCCGGCTCTCGTCTTCTCATGCTTAGTGTCTCTTTTGTAGCCAAAGTGTAAATTAATTTTTCGTTAACTGCAGCAAATTTTCCGACTCCAATCCATCACGTCGGGTGGGATGGTGTCGCCGACCTTTGAACTCCAATTTATCATATCCCCCCCGCTCTGTCCCGCCATCAGCAGTGACAGAAACTAATGACCGGAAAGGAGTCCCTGACACTCGCGGGAGCAATGACAAATGCGTTATCAGACCGTGATCCTAGGGGCCGGTCTCAGCGGGCGGAAAACCATTTCTCAAATCCACTAAATTCCGAAATTTAATATTTCACGCATCTTAAACACCGATTGCCCCCCCCCCCCCCGATAGTTAGGAAAATTCTGTTCTTCCTTATGTTTATAGTCCTAAATTGTCGCCTGAATACAAGGTGTTCGGTGTGGACTACGAGGGTTATATAGGAGTAGCGCAGAGTCACAGGGTTATATAGGAGGGGCGCAGAGTCACAGGGTGATATAGGAGGGGCGCAGAGTCACGGGGTAATATAGGAGGGGCGCAGAGTCACAGGGTTATATAGGAGGGGCGCAGAGTCACAGGGTTATATAGGAGGGGCGCAGAGTCACAGGGTTATATAGGAGGGGCGCAGAGTCACAGGGTAATATAGCAAGGGGCGCAGAGTCACAGGGTTATATAGGAGGGGCGCAGAGTCACAGGGTTATATAGGAGGGGCGCAGAGTCACAGGGTAATATAGGAGGGGCGCAGTGTCACAGGGTGATATAGGAGGGGCGCAGAGTCACAGGGTGATATAGGAGGGGTGCAGAGTCACAGGGTGATATAGGAGGGGCGCAGAGTCACAGGGTGATATAGGAGGGGTGCAGAGTCACAGGGTGATATAGGAGGGGCGCAGAGTCACAGGGTGATATAGGAGGGGCGCAGAGTCACAGGGTGATATAGGAGGGGCGCAGAGTCACAGGGTTATATAGGAGGGGCGCAGAGTCACAGGGTGATATAGGAGGGGCGCAGAGTCACAGGGTTATATAGGAGGGGCGCAGAGTCACAGGGTGATATAGGAGGGGCGCAGAGTCACGGGGTTATATAGGAGGGGCGCAGAGTCACAGGGTGATATAGGAGGGGCGCAGAGTCACAGGGTGATATAGGAGGGGCGCAGAGTCACAGGGTGATATAGGAGGGGCGCAGAGTCACAGGGTGATATAGGAGGGGCGCAGAGTCACAGGGTTATATAGGAGGTGGCGCAGAGTCACGGGGTGATATAGGAAGGGCGCAGAGTCACAGGGTGATATAGGAGGGGCGCAGAGTCACAGGGTTATATAGGAGTAGCGCAGAATCACAGGGTTATATAGGAGGGGCGCAGAGTCACAGGGTTATATAGGAGGGGGCGCAGAGTCACGGGGTGATATAGGAGGGGTGCAGAGTCACAGGGTTATATAGGAGGGGCGCAGAGTCACAGGGTTATATAGGAGGGGCGCACAGTCACACGGTTATATAAGAGGGGGTGCAGAGTCACAGGGTTATATAGGAGGGGGTGCAAAGTCACAGGGTTATATAGGAGGGGCGCAGAGTCACAGGGTTATATAGGAAGGGGTCTAGAGTCACAGGGTTATATAGGAAGGGGTGCAGAGTCACAGGGTTATATTGGAGGGGCGCAGAGTCACAGGGTTATATAGGAGGGGCGCAGAGTCATAGGGTTATATAAGAGGAGGGGTGCAGAGTCACAGGGTGATATAGGAAGGGCGCAGAGTCACAGGGTAATGTAGGAGGGGCGCAAAATCACAGGGTTATATAGGAGGGGCGCAGAGTCACAGGGTAATATAGGAGGGGCGCAGAGTCACGGGGTAATATAGGAGGGGCGCAGAGTCACAAGGTTATATAGGAGGGGCGCAGAGTCACAGGGTAATATAGGAGGGGCGCAGAGTCACAGGGTTATATAGGAGGGGCGCAGAGTCACGGGGTAATATAGGAGGGGCGCAGAGTCACAGGGCGGTATAGGAGGGGCGCAGAGTCCCAGGGTTATATAGGAGGGGCACAGAGTCCCAGGGTTATATAGGAAGGGGTGCAGAGTCACAGGGTTATATAGGAAGGGGCGCAGAGTCACAGGGTTATATAGGAGGGGTGCAGAGTCACAGGGTTATATAGGAGGGGTGCAGAGTCACAGGGTTATATAGGAAGGGGTGCAGAGTCACAGGGTAATATAGGAGGGACGCAGAGTCACGGGGTAATATAGGAGGGGCGCAGAGTCACAGGGTGATATAGGAGGGGCGCAGAGTCACAGGGTAATATAGGAGGGGCGCAGAGTCACAGGGTTATATATGAGGGGCGCAGAGTCACAGGGTTATATATGAGGGGCGCAGAGTCACGGGGTAATATAGGAGGGGTGCAGAGTCACAGGGCGGTATAGGAGGGGCGCAGAGTCCCAGGGTTATATAGGAGGGGCACAGAGTCCCAGGGTTATATAGGAAGGGGTGCAGAGTCACTGGGTTATATAGGGAGGGGCGCAGAGTCACAGGGTTATATAGGAGGGGTGCAGAGTCACAGGGTTATATAGGAGGGGTGCAGAGTCACAGGGTTATATAGGAAGGGGTGCAGAGTCACAGAGTTATATAGGAGGGGCGCAGAGTCACAGGGTTATAAAGGAAGGGTGCAGAGTCACAGGGTTATATAGGAGGGGCGCAGAGTTACAGGGTTATACAGGAGGGGTGCAGAGTCACAGGGTTATATAGGAGGGGCGCAGAGTCACAGGGTTATATAGGAGGGGCGCAGAGTCACAGGGTTATATAGGAGGGGCACAGAGTCACAGGGTTATATAGGAAGGGCGCAAAGTCACAGGGTTATATAGAAAGGGGTGCAGAGTCACAGGGTTATATAGGAGGGGCGCAGAGTCACAGGGTTATATAGGAAGGGGTGCAGAGTCACAGGGTTATATAGGAAGGGGTGCAGAGTCACAGGGTTATATAGGAGGGGTGCAGAGTTACAGGGTTATATAGGAAGGGACGCAGAGTCACAGGGTTATATAGGAGGGGGCGCAGAGTCACAGGGTTATATAGGAGGGGCGCAGAGTCAAGGGGTTATATAGGAGGGGCACAAAGTCACAGGGTTATATAGGAAGGGGCGCAGAGTCACAGGGTTATATAGGAGGGGCACAGAGTCACAGGGTTATATAGGAAGGGGCGCAGAGTTACAGGGTTATATAGGAGGGGCGCAAAGTCACAGGGTTATATAGGAAGGGGCGCAGAGTCACAGGGTTATATAGGAGGGGTGCAGAGTCACAGGGTTATATAGGAGGGGTGCAGAGTCACAGGGTTATATAGGAGGGGGCGCAGAGTCACAGGGTTATATAGGAGGGGGCGCAGAGTCACAGGGTTATATAGGAAGGGGTGCAGAGTCACAGGGTTATATAGGAGGGGTGCAGAGTCACAGGGTTATATAGGAGGGGTGCAGAGTCACAGGGTTATATAGGAGAGGCGCAGAGTCACAGGGTTATATAGGAGGGGTGCAGAGTCATAGGGTTATATAGGAAGGGGCGCAGAGTCACAGGGTTATATAGGAGGGGTGCAGAGTCACAGGGTTATATAGGAGGGGGTGCAGAGTCACAGGGTTATATAGGAAGGGGTGCAGAGTCACAGGGTTATATAGGAAGGGGTGCAGAGTCACAGGGTTATATAGGAGGGGGTGCAGAGTCACAGGGTTATATAGGAGGGGCACAGAGTCACAGGGTTATATAGGAGGGGCGCAGAGTCACAGGGTTATATAAGAGGAGGGGCGCAGAGTCACAGGGTTATTTAGGAAGGGGTACAGAGTCACAGGGTTATATAGGAGGGGGTGCAGAGTCACAGGGTTATATAGGAGGGGCACAGAGTCACAGGGTTATATAGGAGAGGCGCAGAGTCACAGAGTTATATAAGAGGAGGGGCGCAGAGTCACAGGGTTATTTAGGAGGGGTGCAGAGTCACAGGGTTATATAGGAGGGGCACAGAGTCACAGGGTTATATAGGGGGGGTGCAGAGTCACAGGGTTATATAGGAAGGGGTGCAGAGTCACAGGGTTATTTAGGAGGGGTGCAGAGTCACAGGGTTATTTAGGAGGGGCACAGAGTCACAGGGTTATATAGGGGGGTGTAGAGTCACAGGGTTATATAGGAGGGGCGCAGAGTCACAGGGTTATATAGGAAGGGCACAGAGTCACAGGGTTATATAGCAGGGGGTGCAGAGTCACAGGGTTATATAGGAGGGGTGCAGAGTCACAGGGTAATATAGGAGGGGCACAGAGTCACAGGGTTATATAGGAGGGGTGCAGAGTCACAGGGTAATATAGGAGGGGCACAGAGTCACAGGGTTATATAGGAGGGGCGCAGAGTCACAGGGTTATATAGGAGGGGCGCAGAGTCACAGAGTTATATAGGAGGGGGTGCAGAGTCACAGGGTTATATAGGGGGGGGCGCAGAGTCACAGGGTTATATAGGAGGGGGTGCAGAGTCACAGGGTTATATAGGAGGGGCACAGAGTTACAGGGTTATATAGGGGGGGTGCAGAGTCACAGGGTTATATAGGAAGGGGTGCAGAGTCACAGGGTTATTTAGGAGGGGTGCAGAGTCACAGGGTTATTTAGGAGGGGCACAGAGTCACAGGGTTATATAGGGGGGTGTAGAGTCACAGGGTTATATAGGAAGGGCACAGAGTCACAGGGTTATATAGGAGGGGGCGCAGAGTCACAGGGTTATATAGGAGGGGGTGCAGAGTCACAGGGTTATATAGGGGGGGCGCAGAGTCACAGGGTTATATAGGAGGGGGTGCAGAGTCACAGGGTTATATAGGAGGGGGCGCAGAGTCACAGGGTTATATAGGAGGGGCGCAAAGTCACAGGGTTATATAGGAGGGGCGCAGAGTCACAGGGTAATATAGGAGGGGCGCAGAGTCACAGGGTGATATAGGAGGGGGTGCAGAGTCACAGGGTGATATAGGAAGGGCGCAGAGTCACAGGGTGATATAGGAGGGGGTGCAGAGTCACGGGGTAATATAGGAGGGGTGCAGAGACACAGGGTGATATAGGAGGGGGTGCAGAGTCACGGGGTAATATAGAAGGGGCGCAGAGTCACAGGGTGATATAGGAGGGGCGCAGAGTCACAGGGTTATATAGGAGGGGCGCAGAGTCACAGGGTTATATAGGAGGGGCGCAGAGTCACAGGGTTATATAGGAGGGGCGCAGAGTCACAGGGTTATATAGGAGGGGCGCAGAGTCACAGGGTGATATAGGAGGGGCGCAGAGTCACAGGGTGATATAGGAGGGGCGCAGAGTCACAGGGTGATATAGGAGGGGCGCAGAGTCACAGGGTGATATTGGAGGGGCGCAGAAATACAGGGTGATATAGGAGGGGCGCAGAGTCACAGAGTTATATAGGAGGGGTGCACAGTCACAGGGTTATATAGGAGGGGCGCACAGTCACAGGGTTATATAGGAGGGGCGCAGAGTCACGGGGTAATATAGGAGGGGCGCACAGTCACAGGGTTATATAGGAGGGGCGCAGAGTCACAGGGTTATATAGGAGGGGCGCAGAGTCACAGGGTGATATAGGAGGGGCGCAGAGTCACAGGGTTATATAGGAGGGGCGCACAGTCACAGGGTTATATAGGAGGGGCGCAGAGTCACAGGGTTATATAGGAGGGGCACAGAGTCACAGGGTTATATAGGAGGGGGCGCAGAGTCACAGGGTTATATAGGAGGGGCGCAGAGTCACGGGGTAATATAGGAGGGGCGCAGAGTCACAGGGTGATATAGGAGGAGCGCAGAGTCACAGGATTATATAGGAGGGGCGCAGAGTCACAGGATTATATAGGAGGGGGTGCAGAGTCACAGGGTTATATAGGAGGGGGCGCACAGTCACAGGGTTATATAGGAGGGGGTGCAGAGTCACAGGGTTATATAGGAGGGGCGCAGAGTCACAGGGTTATAGAGGAGGGGCGCAGAGTCACAGGGTTATATAGGAAGGGGTCTAGAGTCACAGGGTTATATAGGAAGGGGTGCAGAGTCACAGGGTTATATTGGAGGGGCGCAGAGTCACAGGGTTATATAGGAGGGGCGCAGAGTCACAGGATTATATAGAAGGGGGTGCAGAGTTATAGGGTTATATAGGAGGTGGCGCAGAGTCACAGTGTTATATAGGAGGGGCGCAGAGTCACAGGGTTATATAGGAGGGGCTGCAGAGTCACAGGGTTATATAGGAGGGTCTAGAGTCACAGGGTTATATAGGAAGGGGTGCAGAGTCACAGAGTTATATTGGAGGGGCGCAGAGTCACAGGGTTATATAGGAGGGGTGCAGAGTCACAGGGTTATATAGGAGGTGGCGCAGAGTCACAGTGTTATATAGGAGGGGTGCAGAGTCACAGGGTTATATAGGAGGGGGTGCAGAGTCACAGGGTTATATAGGAGGGGCGCAGAGTCACTGGGTTATATAGGAAGGGGTCTAGAGTCACAGGGTTATATACGAAGGGGTGCAGAGTCACAGGGTTATATTGGAGGGGCGCAGAGTCACAGGGTTATATAGGAGGGGCGCAGAGTCACAGGGTTATATAAGAGGAGGGGTGCAGAGTCACAGGGTGATATAGGAGGGGCGCAGAGTCACAGGGTAATGTAGGAGGGGCGCAAAGTCACAGGGTTATATAGGAGGGGCGCAGAGTCACAGGGTAATATAGGAGGTGGCGCAGAGTCACGGTGTAATATAGGAGGGGCGCAGAGTCACGGGGTAATATAAGAGAGGCGCAGAGTCACAGAGCGATATAGGAGGGGCGCAGAGTCACAGGGCGATATAGGAGGGGCGCAGAGTCACAGGGCGATATAGGAGGGGCGCAGAGTCACAGGGTTATATACGAGGGGCGCAGAGTCCCAGGGTTATATAGAAGGGGGTGCAGAGTTACAGGGTTATATAGGAGGTGGCGCAGAGTCACAGTGTTATATAGGAGGGGCGCAGAGTCACAGGGTTATATAGGAGGGGGTGCAGAGTCACAGGGTTATATAGGAGGGGCGCAGAGTCACAGGGTTATATTGGAGGGGCGCAGAGTCACAGGGTTATATAGGAAGGGTTCTAGAGTCACAGGGTTATATAGGAAGGGGTGCAGAGTCACAGGGTTATATTGGAGGGGCGCATAGTCACAGGGTTATATAGGAGGGGTGCAGAGTCACAGGGTTATATAGGAGGTGGCGCAGAGTCACAGTGTTATATAGGAGGGGTGCAGAGTCACAGGGTTATATAGCAAGGGGTGCAGAGTCACAGGATTATATAGGAGGGGGTGCAGAGTCACAGGGTTATATAGGAGGGGCGCAGAGTCACAGGGTTATATAGGAAGGGGTCTAGAGTCACAGGGTTATATACGAAGGGGTGCAGAGTCACAGGGTTATATTGGAGGGGCGCAGAGTCACAGGGTTATATAGGAGGGGCGCAGAGTCATAGGGTTATATAAGAGAAGGGGTGCAGAGTCACAGGGTGATATAGGAGGGGCGCAGAGTCACAGGGTAATGTAGGAGGGGCGCAAAGTCACAGGGTTATATAGGAGGGGCGCAGAGTCACAGGGTAATATAGGAGGTGGCGCAGAGTCACGGTGTAATATAGGAGGGGCGCAGAGTCACGGGGTAATATAGGAGAGGCGCAGAGTCACAGGGCGATATAGGAGGGGCGCAGAGTCACAGGGCGATATAGGAGGGGCGCAGAGTCACAGGGCGATATAGTAGGGGCGCAGAGTCCCAGGGTGGTATAGGAGGGGCGCAGAGTCACAGGGTTATATAGGGAGGGGCGCAGAGTCACAGGGTTATATAGGAAGGGCGCAGAGTCACAGGGTCATATAGGAATGGACACAGAGTCACAGAATAATATAGGAGGGGGCGCAGAGTCAAGGGGTAATACAGGAGGGGCACAGAGTCACAGGGTTATATAGGAAGGGGTGCAGAGTCACAGAGTTATATAGGAGGGGCGCAGAGTCACAGGGTTATATAGGAAGGGTGCAGAGTCACAGGGTTATAAAGAAAGGGGTGCAGAGTCACAGGGTTATATAGGAGGGGGCGCAGAGTCACAGGGTTATATAGGAAGGGGTGCAGAGTCACAGGGTTATATAGGAAGGGGTGCAGAGTCACAGGGTTATATAGGAGGGGTGCAGAGTTACAGGGTTATATAGGAAGGGGCGCAGAGTCACAGGGTTATATAGGAGGGGGCGCAGAGTCACAGGGTTATATAGGAGGGGCACAGAGTCACAGGGTTATATAGGAAGGGGCGCAGAGTTACAGGGTTATATAGGAGGGGCGCAAAGTCACAGGGTTATATAGGAAGGGGCGCAGAGTCACAGGGTTATATAGGAGAGGCGCAGAGTCACAGGGTTATATAGGAAGGGGTGCAGAATCACAGGGTTATATAGGAGGGGCGCAGAGTCACAGGGTTATATAGGAAGGGGTGCAGAGTCACATGGTTATATAGGAGGGGCGCAGAGTCACAGGGTTATATAGGAAGGGGTGCAGAGTCACAGGGTTATATAGGAGGGGTGCAGAGTCACAGGGTTATATAGGAGGGGTGTAGAGTCACAGGGTTATATAGGAGAGGCGCAGAGTCACAGAGTTATATAAGAGGAGGGGTGCAGAGTCACAGGGTTATATAGGAGGGGTGTAGAGTCACAGGGTTATATAGGAGAGGCGCAGAGTCACAGAGTTATATAAGAGGAGGGGCGCAGAGTCACAGGGTTATATAGGAGGGGCGCAGAGTCACAGGGTTATATAGGAAGGGGTGCAGAGTCACAGGGTTATATAGGAGGGGTGCAGAGTCACAGGGTTATATAGGAGGGGCACAGAGTCACAGGGTTATATAGGAGGGGGCGCAGAGTCACAGGGTTATATAGGAGGGGGCGCAGAGTCACAGGGTTATATAGGAAGGGGTGCAGAGTCACAGGGTGATATAGGAGGGGGTGCAGAGTCACGGGGTAATATAGAAGGGGCGCAGAGTCACAGGGTGATATAGGAGGGGCGCAGAGTCACAGGGTTATATAGGAGGGGTGCAGAGTCACAGGGTTATATAGGAGGGGTGCAGAGTCACAGGGTTATATAGGAGAGGCGCAGAGTCACAGGGTTATATAGGAGGGGTGCAGAGTCATAGGGTTATATAGGAAGGGGCGCAGAGTCACAGGGTTATATAGGAGGGGTGCAGAGTCACAGGGTTATATAGGAGGGGCGCAGAGTCACAGGGTTATATAGGAAGGGCACAGAGTCACAGGGTTATATAGCAGGGGGTGCAGAGTCACAGGGTTATATAGGAGGGGTGCAGAGTCACAGGGTAATATAGGAGGGGCACAGAGTCACAGAGTTATATAGGAGGGGTGCAGAGTCACAGGGTAATATAGGAGGGGCACAGAGTCACAGGGTTATATAGGAGGGGGCGCAGAGTCACTGGGTTATATAGGAGGGGGTGCAGAGTCACAGGGTTATATAGGGGGGGCGCAGAGTCACAGAGTTATATAGGAGGGGGTGCAGAGTCACAGGGTTATATAGGAGGGGGCGCAGAGTCACAGGGTTATATAGGAGGGGCGCAAAGTCACAGGGTTATATAGGAAGGGGTGCAGAGTCACAGGGTTATATAGGAGGGGGCGCAGAGTCACAGGGTTATATAGGAAGGGCACAGAGTCACAGGGTTATATAGCAGGGGGTGCAGAGTCACAGGGTGATATAGGAGGGGGTGCAGAGTCACAGGGTTATATAGGAAGGGGTGCAGAGTCAAGGGGTAATATAGGAGGGGCACAAAGTCACAGGGTTATATAGGAGGGGTGCAGAGTCAAGGGGTTATATAGGAGGGGCACAAAGTCACAGGGTTATATAGGAGGGGCGCAGAGTCACAGGGTTATATAGGAAGGGCGCAGAGTCACAGGGTTATATAGGAAGGGGTGCAGAGTCACAGGGTTATATAGGAGGGGGTGCAGAGTCACAGGGTTATATAGGAGGGGGTGCAGAGTCACAGGGTTATATAGGAGGGGGCGCAGAGTCACAGGGTTATATAGGAGGGGCGCAGAGTCACAGGGTTATATAGGGAGGGGTGCAGAGTCACAGGGTTATATAGGAGGGGGTGCAGAGTCACAGGGTTATATAGGAGGGGTGCAGAGTTACAGGGTGATATAGGAGGGGTGCAGAGTTACAGGGTTATATAGGAAGGGGCGCAGAGTCACAGGGTTATATAGGAGGGGGCGCAGAGTCACAGGGTTATATAGGAGGGGTGCAACGTTACAGGGTTATATAGGAGGGGTGCAGAGTTACAGGGTTATATAGGAAGGGGCGCAGAGTCACAGGGTTATATAGGAGGGGGCGCAGAGTCACAGGGTTATATAGGAGGGGCGCAGAGTCACAGGGTTATATAGGAGGGGCGCAGAGTCAAGGGGTTATATAGGAGGGGCACAAAGTCACAGGGTTATATAGGAAGGGGCGCAGAGTCACAGGGTTATATAGGAGGGGCACAGAGTCACAGGGTTATATAGGAAGGGGCGCAGAGTTACAGGGTTATATAGGAGGGGCGCAAAGTCACAGGGTTATATAGGAAGGGGCGCAGAGTCACAGGGTTATATAGGAGGGGCACAGAGTCACAGGGTTATATAGGAAGGGGTGCAGAGTCACAGAGTTATATAGGAGAGGCGCAGAGTCACAGGGTTATATAGGAGGGGGTGCAGAGTCACATGGTTATATAGGGGGGGGCGCAGAGTCACAGGGTTATATAGGAGGGGGTGCAGAGTCACAGGGTTATATAGGAGGGGGCGCAGAGTCACAGGGTTATATAGGAGGGGCGCAAAGTCACAGGGTTATATAAGAAGGGGTGCAGAGTCACAGGGTTATATAGGAGGGGGCGCAGAGTCACAGGGTTATATAGGAAGGGGTGCAGAGGCACAGGGTTATATAGGAAGGGGCGCAGAGTCACAGGGTTATATAGGAGGGGGCGCAGAGTCACAGGGTTATATAGGAGGGGCGCAGAGTCAAGGGGTTATATAGGAGGGGCACAAAGTCACAGGGTTATATAGGAAGGGGCGCAGAGTCACAGGGTTATATAGGAGGGGCACAGAGTCACAGGGTTATATAGGAAGGGGCGCAGAGTTACAGGGTTATATAGGAGGGGCGCAAAGTCACAGGGTTATATAGGAGGGGGTGCAGAGTCACAGGGTTATATAGGGGGGGCGCAGAGTCACAGGGTTATATAGGAGGGGGTGCAGAGTCACAGGGTTATATAGGAGGGGCACAGAGTCACAGGGTTATATAGGAGGGGCGTAAAGTCACAGGGTTATATAGGAAGGGGTGCAGAGTCACAGGGTTATATAGGAGGGGGCGCAGAGTCACAGGGTTATATAGGAAGGGGTGCAGAGTCACAGGGTTATATAGGAAGGGGTGCAGAGTCACAGGGTTATATAGGAGGGGTGCAGAGTTACAGGGTTATATAGGAAGGGGCGCAGAGTCACAGGGTTATATAGGAGGGGGCACAGAGTCACAGGGTTATATAGGAGGGGCGCAGAGTCAAGGGGTTATATAGGAGGGGCACAAAGTCACAGGGTTATATAGGAAGGGGCGCAGAGTTACAGGGTTATATAGGAGGGGCACAGAGTCACAGGGTTATATAGGAAGGGGCGCAGAGTTACAGGGTTATATAGGAGGGGCACAAAGTCACAGGGTTATATAGGAAGGGGCGCAGAGTCACAGGGTTATATAGGAGGGGCACAGAGTCACAGGGTTATATAGGAAGGGGTGCAGAGTCACAGAGTTATATAGGAGAGGCGCAGAGTCACAGGGTTATATAGGAAGGGGTGCAGAGTCACAGGGTTATATAGGAGGGGCGCAGAGTCACAGGGTTATATAGGAAGGGGTGCAGAGTCACAGGGTTATATAGGAGGGGCGCAGAGTCACAGGGTTATATAGGAAGGGGTGCAGAGTCACAGGGTTATATAGGAGGGGTGCAGAGTCACAGGGTTATATAGGAGGGGTGTAGAGTCACAGGGTTATATAGGAGAGGCGCAGAGTCACAGAGTTATATAAGAGGAGGGGTGCAGAGTCACAGGGTTATATAGGAGGGGTGTAGAGTCACAGGGTTATATAGGAGAGGCGCAGAGTCACAGAGTTATATAAGAGGAGGGGCGCAGAGTCACAGGGTTATATAGGAGGGGCGCAGAGTCACAGGGTTATATAGGAGGGGCGCAGAGTCACAGGGTTATATAGGAGGGGCGCAGAGTCACAGGGTTATATAGGAAGGGGTGCAGAGTCACAGGGTTATATAGGAGGGGGTGTAGAGTCACAGGGTTATATAGGAGGGGGCGCAGAGTCACAGGGTTATATAGGAAGGGGTGCAGAGTCACAGGATTATATAGGAGGGGTGCAGAGTCACAGGGTTATATAGGAGGGGTGCAGAGTCACAGGGTTATATAGGAGGGGTGCAGAGTCACAGGGTTATATAGGAGAGGCGCAGAGTCACAGGGTTATATAGGAGGGGTGCAGAGTCATAGGGTTATATAGGAAGGGGCACAGAGTCACAGGGTTATATAGGAGGGGTGCAGAGTCACAGGGTTATATAGGAAGGGGTGCAGAGTCACAGGGTTATATAGGAAGGGGTGCAGAGTCACAGGGTTATATAGGAAGGGGTGCAGAGTCACAGGGTTATATAGGAGGGGGTGCAGAGTCACAGGGTTATATAGGAGGGGCACAGAGTCACAGGGTTATATAGGAGGGGCGCAGAGTCACAGGGTTATATAGGAAGGGGTGCAGAGTCACAGGGTTATTTAGGAAGGGGTACAGAGTCACAGGGTTATATAGGGGGGGTGCAGAGTCACAGGGTTATATAGGAAGGGGTGCAGAGTCACAGGGTTATTTAGGAGGGGTGCAGAGTCACAGGGTTATATAGGAGGGGCACAGAGTCACAGGGTTATATAGGGGGGGTGTAGAGTCACAGGGTTATATAGGAGGGGCGCAGAGTCACAGGGTTATATAGGAAGGGCACAGAGTCACAGGGTTATATAGCAGGGGGTGCAGAGTCACAGGGTTATATAGGAGGGGTGCAGAGTCACAGGGTAATATAGGAGGGGCACAGAGTCACAGGGTTATATAGGAGGGGTGCAGAGTCACAGGGTAATATAGGAGGGGCACAGAGTCACAGGGTTATATAGGAGGGGCGCAGAGTCACAGGGTTATATAGGAGGGGGTGCAGAGTCACAGGGTTATATAGGGGGGGCGCAGAGTCACAGGGTTATATAGGAGGGGGTGCAGAGTCACAGGGTTATATAGGAGGGGGCGCAGAGTCACAGGGTTATATAGGAGGGGCACAGAGTCACAGGGTTATATAGGGGGGGTGCAGAGTCACAGGGTAATATAGGAGGGGCACAGAGTCACAGGGTTATATAGGGGGGGTGCAGAGTCACAGGGTTATATAGGAAGGGGTGCAGAGTCACAGGGTTATTTAGGAGGGGTGCAGAGTCACAGGGTTATATAGGAGGGGCACAGAGTCACAGGGTTATATAGGGGGGGTGTAGAGTAACAGGGTTATATAGGAGGGGCGCAGAGTCACAGGGTTATATAGGAAGGGCACAGAGTCACAGGGTTATATAGCAGGGGGCGCAGAGTCACAGGGTTATATAGGAGGGGCACAGAGTCACAGGGTAATATAGGAGGGGCACAGAGTCACAGGGTTATATAGGAAGGGGTGCAGAGTCACAGGGTTATGTAGGAGGGGGCGCAGAGTCACAGGGTTATATAGGAGGGGTGCAGAGTCACAGGGTAATATAGGAGGGGCACAGAGTCACAGGGTTATATAGGAGGGGCGCAGAGTCACAGGGTAATATAGGAGGGGCACAGAGTCACTTGGTTATATAGGAGGGGGCGCAGAGTCACAGGGTTATATAGGAGGGGGTGCAGAGTCACAGGGTTATATAGGGGGGGCGCAGAGTCACAGGGTTATATAGGAGGGGGTGCAGAGTCACAGGGTTATATAGGAGGGGCGCAGAGTCACAGGGTTATATAGGAGGGGCACAGAGTCACAGGGTTATATAGGGGGGGTGCAGAGTCACAGGGTAATATAGGAGGGGCACAGAGTCACAGGGTTATATAGGAGGGGGTGCAGAGTCACAGGGTTATATAGGAGGGGGTGCAGAGTCACAGGGTTATATAGGGGGGGCGCAGAGTCACAGGGTTATATAGGAGGGGGTGCAGAGTCACAGGGTTATATAGGAGGGGGCGCAGAGTCACAGGGTTATATAGGAGGGGGCGCAGAGTCACAGGGTTATATAGCAAGGGGTGCAGAGTCACAGGGTTATATAGGAGGGGGCGCAGAGTCACAGGGTTATATAGGAGGGGGCGCAGAGTCACAGGGTTATATAGCAAGGGGTGCAGAGTCACAGGGTTATATAGGAGGGGCGCAGAGTCACAGGGTTATATAGGAAGGGCACAGAGTCACAGGGTTATATAGCAGGGGGTGCAGAGTCACAGGGTTATATAGGAGGGGTGCAGAGTCACATGGTAATATAGGAGGGGCACAGAGTCACAGGGTTATATAGGAGGGGTGCAGAGTCACAGGGTAATATAGGAGGGGCACAGAGTCACAGGGTTATATAGGAGGGGCGCAGAGTCACAGGGTTATATAGGAGGGGGTGCAGAGTCACAGGGTTATATAGGGGGGGCGCAGAGTCACAGGGTTATATAGGAGGGGGTGCAGAGTCACAGGGTTATATAGGAGGGGGCGCAGAGTCACAGGGTTATATAGGAGGGGCACAGAGTCACAGGGTTATATAGGGGGGGTGCAGAGTCACAGGGTAATATAGGAGGGGCACAGAGTCACAGGGTTATATAGGGGGGGTGCAGAGTCACAGGGTTATATAGGAAGGGGTGCAGAGTCACAGGGTTATTTAGGAGGGGTGCAGAGTCACAGGGTTATATAGGAGGGGCACAGAGTCACAGGGTTATATAGGGGGGTGTAGAGTCACAGGGTTATATAGGAGGGGCGCAGAGTCACAGGGTTATATAGGAAGGGCACAGAGTCACAGGGTTATATAGCAGGGGGCGCAGAGTCACAGGGTTATATAGGAGGGGCACAGAGTCACAGGATAATATAGGAGGGGCACAGAGTCACAGGGTTATATAGGAAGGGGTGCAGAGTCACAGGGTTATATAGGAGGGGGCGCAGAGTCACAGGGTTATATAGCAGGGGGTGCAGAGTCACAGGGTTATATAGGAGGGGTGCAGAGTCACAGGGTAATATAGGAGGGGCACAGAGTCACAGGGTTATATAGGAGGGGTGCAGAGTCACAGGGTAATATAGGAGGGGCACAGAGTCACTTGGTTATATAGGAGGGGGCGCAGAGTCACAGGGTTATATAGGAGGGGGTGCAGAGTCACAGGGTTATATAGGGGGGGCGCAGAGTCACAGGGTTATATAGGAGGGGGTGCAGAGTCACAGGGTTATATAGGAGGGGGCGCAGAGTCACAGGGTTATATAGGAGGGGCACAGAGTCACAGGGTTATATAGGGGGGGTGCAGAGTCACAGGGTAATATAGGAGGGGCACAGAGTCACAGGGTTATATAGGAGGGGGTGCAGAGTCACAGGGTTATATAGGAGGGGGTGCAGAGTCACAGGGTTATATAGGGGGGGCGCAGAGTCACAGGGTTATATAGGAGGGGGTGCAGAGTCACAGGGTTATATAGGAGGGGGCGCAGAGTCACAGGGTTATATAGGAGGGGGCGCAGAGTCACAGGGTTATATAGCAAGGGGTGCAGAGTCACAGGGTTATATAGGAGGGGGCGCAGAGTCACAGGGTTATATAGGAGGGGGCGCAGAGTCACAGGGTTATATAGCAAGGGGTGCAGAGTCACAGGGTTATATAGGAGGGGCGCAGAGTCACAGGGTTATATAGGAGGGGCGCAGAGTCACAGGGTTATATAAGGGGTGCAAAGTTCTTGTTAAAAATTGTAATCTCACCAGAATGTGTTCCTTTCCGCCCCGGGGATGGCGGTGTATCGGGCAGTTTTCTGATAACCAGACTCTTGCGTTTTGGTGCCTTTGATTCTCTTCTGGAACATCTAAACGCTGACAGAAAAAACACTGATTGTGTAGAAAGTTACGTTTCATCGTCATTCTACATTTATTGGCCGAGCATACACGTACGCTTCATAGGTGCCATAGTATAGGCCTCCAAGCTGATATGCATCTTAGCACGACCATTATTGATTTCAGATTCCCGCGCGCGGTTTTGACTTCTCCACTCACCTGTGTCTCCTTCATCCTTGTGGGATTTCTTCAGATTTCCTTTTTCTCCTTTTGTAGCATCTTCCCCGGGGACCGATTCCTCCTGTTCAGCCTTGAACTCTGAAATAAGAAGCCATGATGGAATATAGCGAAATATCCTCTAAAGCAAAGAGAAAGAAGTAATGGTTCCTCGGGATAAATCACAATGTGAGCGCCAAAAGTCATCACCGCGAGGCAGGGACATTTTAAATGGCGGCACAGAGAAGCTCCAGCAAAGATCGTAAGTGTTTGTGGATCCTTAGCAGGGTCTGTGATGCAAGCAAAGCCCGATGGCTAAAGTGACTTTACATTCTCCTGACCCTCAGCCCAACAGCTTCATGGGCCTATATGATTCCATTAAGTTCGAGTCAGGAGACCCGCCGTCCATCTTTGGACCTTGATGTACAAATCGATACCCACGTTGTCCTGACCCTCAACCCAACAGCTTCATGGACCTATATGATGATGTTGAGCTGGGGTCAGAAGACCCGACGTCCATATTCGGACCACAATGTACAGACCAACCGAACGTCTCCTGACCCTCGACTCAGCAGCATCATGGGCCTTTATAATGCTATTGCGTTTGGGTCAGAAGACCCGCCGTCTATATTTGGATCATGATGTACAGACTGACTGAACGTTCTCCTGACCCTCAACCCAGCAGCTTCATGGGCCTATATGATGCTGTTGAGATCAGGCCAGGAGACCCCCCGTCCATCTTCGGACCATGATGTACAGACTGACTGAACGTTTTCCTATCCCTCAACCCAACAGCTTCATGGCTTTATATGATGCTGTTGAGATCGGGTCAAGAGACCTGCCATCCATATTCAGACCATGACGTACAGTCCGACCCCACGTTCTCCTGACCCTCAACACAACAGCTTCATTGGCCTATATGATGTTGTTGAGTTCGGGTCAGAAGACCCACCGTCCATATTCGGACCATGATGTACAGACCGATCACACGTTTTCCTGACCCTCAACCCAACAGCTTCATGGACCTATATGATGCCATTGAGTTTGAGTTAGAAGACCCGCCGTCCATATTCGGACCATGATGTACAGACCCTCAACTCAGCAGCTCCATGGGCATATATGATGCTGTTGCATTAGGGTCAGAAAAAACAGCTGTTCATGTTCAAACTAGGATGTACAGACCTACCGAAGTTCTCCCTCAGCCCACCAGCTTAATGGGCCTATATAATGTTGGTGAGTTTGGGTCAGGAGACCCACCGTTCATATTTGGACCATGATGTACAGACCCATCGCATATTCTCCTGATCCTCAACCTAACTGCTTCATGGCCTATATGATGCTGTTGCATTCGGATCTGAAAACCTGCCATCTATATTCTTACCATGATGAACAGACTGACTAATTGTTCTCCTGACCCCAACCCAGCAGCTTAATGGGGCTATATAATGCTGTTGCATTCGGGTCAGGAGACCCACCGTTCATATTCAGACCATGTTGTACATACTGACCCAACGTTCTCCTGACACTCAAACCAACAGCTTCATGGGCCTAAATGATGCTGTTGAGTTTGAGTCAAAAGACCTGTCGTCCATATTCGGACCATGATGTACACACCAACCACACGTTCTCCTGACCCACCACCCAACAGCTTCATGGGCCTATATGATGCTGTTGAGTTTGGGTCAGAAAACCCGCCGTCCATCTGCGGACCATAATGTACAGACCGGCCACACGTTCCCCCTGACCCTCACCCCAACAGCTTCATGGGCCTATATGATGATGTTGAGTTGGGGTCAGGAGACCCGACGTCCATATTCGAACCATGATGTACCGTACATTCTCCTGACCCTCAACCCAACAGCTTCATGGGCCTATATGATGCCATTGAGTTCGGGTCAGAAGACATTCATATTTGGACCACAATGTACAGACTGAATGTTCTCCTGACCCTCAACTCAGCAGCTTCATGGGCCTATATGATGCTGTTGAGATCAGGCCAGGAGACCTCCCCGCCCATCTTCGGACCATGATATACAGACTGACTGAACGTTTTCCTATCCCTCAACCCAACAACTTTATGGGCCTATATGATGCTGTTGCTTTTGTGTCAGGAGACCAGCCGTCAATCTTCGGACCATGATGTACAGACCGACCGCATGTTCTCCTGACCCTAAGCTCAACAGCTTCATGGGTCTAATCATGCTGTTGAGTTCGGGTCAGAAGACCCATCGTCCATAATCAGACCATGATGTACAGACCGACCGAATGTTCTCCTGACCTTCAATCCAACAGCTGCACAGGCCTATATGATGCTGTTGAGTTTGTTGAACCAGAAAGGGGTTAACCGAAAAAAAAAAATGTAAAGTGATTTCTTAAGAAATGAAATAAATACTGCTACAATTCTCATTTCTTTACTCCGCCAGTTCATCGAGCTCCAGCGGCGCGGTGACAAATGGAGTTTTTGTCTAATGCGCCTTCCAACAAAATAAAAGACTATGAAATACGACCCATTGTGAACGTTTCCACATCTCTACGAGGCTCCGGACCATAGATCTGTAGGTCTTGACAATTAAAAAGGATGAAGTGGTTCCAAAATAAAAATTAAATTGCTTAAACAGAAGGATCGGTCGATTTCGAGGACAAATTTACCTTTGAACAACGGGGCTGGTGGAGCAAAGGTCACCTTGCAAACTTTCCTTTTCATGGTAGGTTTGTGGAGGAGTTCTGGGTTCTGACGAGATTTCGATGGATTCCTCTTGGAGAGATTGTGGCGCCTTTTCTGTTCCTGGATCCGTTCTTTAAGTTTTTCCAGTTTGCTTTTAGGCAATTTACTCTTCAGATCTTCCAGCTTCTGCAGGTAGAGATCATCCTTCGGAGAAGATGATGAGTCGATGGTGTCAGGAGACCAACACGGACTAATTTGGGGTCTTTTATATGTTCCAGGTGATCGAAAGGTCACAGCTAGATAGGGATTGACCATCTCCTCCATCTCTTCTTTGAGATTCGATGGCTTCAGAACAAGCTCTTCTGAAGAACCTCTTGAAGCCATGACTTGACCATTATCAAAAGTTTCTCCCAGGCTGGATTTTGCCAATCTATTTTCAGGAGCAGAACCCATATGGTGATGATGAGCACTGAAAACAGATGGGTTATCTTCTTGTATAAATGGTGATGGTCTTGATCTACTCAATGAATTCAAAGATATATCCGTGCTGGGTGAAGCAATGGCTTTACTATATAGAAGAAAGAGGATAAAATTAATAATAAGGCTTAAATATCTACAAAAGTGCTTATACATAGTGCAAACTAGAACGTGGATGGATTGGATGGATTGAGGAGACCTTTGATGGATTGAGGAGACCTTGGATGGATTTAAAAGACCTTGGATTGAGGAGACCTTGGATGGATTGAAAAGACATTGGATTGAGGAGACCTTGGATTGCGGAGAGCTTGGAAGGATTGAGGAGACCTTGGATTCAGGAGACCATGGATGGATTGAGGAGACCTTGGATGGATTGAGGAGACCATGGATGGAATGAGGAGACCTTGGATGGAATGAGGAGACCTTGGATTGAGGAGACCTTGGATGGAATGAGGAGACCTTGGATTGAGAAGACCTTGGATGGATTGAGGAGAGCACACCGACCCATAAATGTGACTTCGAAGTGACGTCCTAATGTAGCAATGGCCGGGCGGGTCATCAGTGCTCCATTCATTGTCTATTGGACACCCAGAATGGCACTTGGTTTATTTTGCCAATCTCATAAACAAGAAATTGGGCAGAGGTGCCACCCAAGAATCCATTCAAAGGGGGTGCATCAAGTTGGACCCCCTAGCGATCAGCCAGTTAACCACTATTTTTTGGATAGGTCATCATACGCTAAGATAGGACTAACCCCTTAAGAAACATTTCAATTACTGGAATGTCCATACACCTAATCTAGCAGCTAATCCTTCCTTCCTCTACCTACACATGACCAGTCAGCTCTACGTGATCCACATATGTTCTCATTGGGAACTAAATGATGACAAATATCTCTACAAAAGGATTAGGCATATTGAATCCAACATGCCCAGTCTGTCTTTCCCACATCACCTGCTGTCATGGTGTCACGCATGGACTTGGGGTTGGTCCGGCGTGCAGGCAAAACACACGACAAACAAGGGTTTCACCACGACAAACAAAGGGTACTACGGGGACACGTTAACAATGGTGGGCCCTAGCGCTAGTGAAAGGGAAGATGGACACCTCTTTCACTTACTTGCAACTGTACCCTGCACTTATAGCCAGTCCCTATACATGTTCCTCACCTGTCGCCGAGTAGGAATCTGAAGCCCTGGAAGGTTCTGCAGTAACCCCTGGCTAGGGAGTGGCAGGTAAGAATCACTAGTCCCACCAAAACACCACACCAGGAAAGGAAGACAGACGGGCAATCAACAAAGGATACACTCCAACTTCTTGGCTGCAATCAGGCACCAGGACTAGCTTTGTACATTGCAGTGCTCGTTCCTGGGATCTACTACTCATCTCTACTGTGCAGTGCTCGTTCCTGGGATCTGCCACTCATCTCTACTGTGCAGTGCTCACTCCTGGGATCTGCCACTCATCTCTACTGTGCAGTGCTCACTCCTGGGATCTGCCACTCATCTCTACTGTGCAGTGCTCACTCCTGGGATCTGCCACTCACTCTACTGTGCAGTGCTCGCTCCTGGGATCTGCTACTCATCTCTACTGTGCAGTGCTCACTCCTGGGATCTGCCACTCATCTCTACTGTGCAGTGCTCGCTCCTGGGATCTGCTACTCATCTCTACTGTGCAGTGCTCACTCCTGGGATCTGCCACTCATCTCTACTGTGCAGTGCTCGTTCCTGGGATCTGCCACTCATCTCTACTGTGCAGTGCACGTTCCTGGGATCTGCCACTCATCTCTACTGTGTAGTGTTCGCTCCTGGAATTTGCCACTCATCTCTACTGTGCAGTGCTTGTTCCTGGGATCTTCCACTCATCTCTACCGTGCAGTGCTCATTCGTGGGATCTGCCACTCATCTCTACTGTGCAGTGCTCGTTCCTGGGATCTGCCACTCATCTTTACTGTGCAGTGCTCGTTCCTTGGATCTGCCACTCATCTCTACTGTGCAGTGCACGCTCCTGGGATCTGCTACTCATCTCTACTGTGCAGTGCTTGTTTCTGGGATCTTCCACTCATCTCTACTGTGCAGTACTCGTTCCTGGGATCTTCCACTCATCTCTACTGTGCAGTGCTCATTCGTGGGATCTGCCACTCATCTCTACTGTGCAGTGCTCGTTCCTGGGATCTGCCACTCATCTTTACTGTGCAGTGCTCGTTCCTTGGATCTGCCACTCATCTCTACTGTGCAGTGCTCGCTCCTGGGATCTGCCACTCATCTCTATTGTGCAGTGCTCGCTCCTGGGATCTGCCACTCATCTCTACTGTGCAGTGCACGCTCCTGGGATCTGCTACTCATCTCTACTGTGCAGTGCTAGTTCCTGGGATCTACCACTCATCTCTACTGTGCAGTGCTCACTCCTGGGATCTGCCACCTATCTCTACTGTGCAGTGCACGCTCCTGGGATCTGCCACTCATCTCTACTGTGCAGTGCTAGTTCCTGGGATCTGCCACTCATCTCTACTGTGCAGTGCACGCTCCTGGGATCTGCCACTCATCTCTACTGTGCAGTGCTCGTTCCTGGGATCTGCCACTCATCTCTACTGTGCAGTGCTCGTTCCTGGGATCTGCCACTCATCTCTACTGTGCAGTGCTCGCTCCTGGGATCTGCCACTCATCTCTATTGTGCAGTGCTCGCTCCTGGGATCTGCCACTCATCTCTACTGTGCAGTGCACGCTCCTGGGATCTGCTACTCATCTCTACTGTGCAGTGCTAGTTCCTGGGATCTACCACTCATCTCTACTGTGCAGTGCTCACTCCTGGGATCTGCCACTTATCTCTACTGTGCAGTGCACGCTCCTGGGATCTGCCACTCATCTCTACTGTGCAGTGCTAGTTCCTGGGATCTGCCACTCATCTCTACTGTGCAGTGCACGCTCCTGGGATCTGCCACTCATCTCTACTGTGCAGTGCTCGTTCCTGGGATCTGCCACTCATCTCTACTGTGCAGTGCTCGTTCCTGGGATCTGCCACTCATCTCTACTGTGCAGTGCTCGTTCCTGGGATCTGCCCCTCATCTCTACTGTGCAGTACTCGTTCCTGGGATCTGCCCCTCATCTCTACTGTGCAGTGCTCGTTCCTGGGATCTGCCCCTCATCTGCTATTGAAGTAATCGGAGCTGAGCCATCGGACTGAAGACCGGCGGCTATACAGTGTACGAAGCTGTGGTGTTCATGCTCCGTATACTGTATACTTTGGATTAGGGGAGCTGGTAGCAGATGATTGGTGGGGATGCCAAGTGTCGGACCCCCACTGATGACTTAGCTGTGGATAGGTGGTCAGTATGTCACCCCTGGGCTTAGGTTGGGCACAATGCGCGCTATGGACGCTCTCACCTGTGTAACGTGAAGGTCTCGTCCGGTCTCCTCGCCTCGATCTGCCGTCTCTCCAGAAGTGAGGAGTCATCTACGGCTGAAGAGCAGGAATCCGGATCTGGACAATGAGCATATCTGGGTTGATCCTTGGGTCGGGCACCCCCTGACGGCTCGTTCCATCCTGTGCGCCCATATCTCAGGGCAGGTCCCAGCTTGCCCGCTAAGACAATGTGGCAGCAAATCAATTTCTGCAATATCTCACACTACACAATTGTTGGCCGACAGCCTCGGTAAAGAACATTCCCTTTTACACTTGGGTAACTCAGCAGCTGCGGTGCCGGTATCACCCGATCAATATCTGCAGCCGCGAGGCTCCGAGGCAGAGAAATCTCTATTTAGGGCGCAATTCTCTTCCCCCTCTTATTTGGAGATTGGTCATAAAACTATAAGATGGAAATCCCCTTTAAGTCAGATATTGAGAGCCATGACTTACCAGAAAATGGCCTTGTCTCCAGCTGTCGCCTCCGCCGCCCCTTCTGCGTCCGGTCACAACGCCGAGTCTGAATATCAACCTTATTCTCTATCCTCTGTAACTAGAAAAAAATGTCAAAACTGAACATAAGGGTTTTAGTTATCGATTTCATCAAAGTGTATAATAAACCCACCGAGTTTGCCATCGGCTGTATAGGAAAAAGCCAGGATAACAAAGCAAGCTTTGCCTTATAGATTGCTGCCTATGCAGAGCACAGCAGCCGATGACAAACTCATCTCAACTGCTGCGCTCTGCATGGGCAGAGACCAGGATAAGAAAGCTCTCAGCATGATAAAGAGAGCTTTGCCATGTACGTTGCTGCCCATGCAGAGTGCAGTGGCCGATGACAAACTCATTGCAACTGTTGTGCGCTGCATAGGCAGAGACCAAGATAACAAAGCTCTCAGCATGATAAAGCGAGCTTTGCCTTATAAGTGGCTGCATATGCAGAGTGCAGCAGATGATGACAAACTCATCTCAACTGCTGCACTCTGCATAGGCAGCAGGAAAGATGACAAAGGTTGCACTGTGCTCTGCCACAGCTCACTGATTGCAATGTTGCACACCCTCACAGGTTTTCTTACAGCTGATCGTTAGGGGGGGTCCGCGGAGGAAGAAACTTTGTGATCAACCGATTGTCGTGGGATCTTTCTAACAAGTACAGTTTGTCCATTATATGGGAAGTTAGTAAAAATGATTTAACTCTTACATGACTTTTACTTACCACATGTTTGGCTTCTAAAAGACTGTCCCAGGCACGAGATACATCTACAGTATAATAAAATAAAGAAACATGTACATAAATGACACATACAATCTGCACAAAGCAGTGTCCGTCAGTCATTGCTTTTTGCCTTGTGCTGCAGAAGTCAGTGTTTGTCAGTCCTTGCTTTTTGCCTTGTCTGCAGAAGCCAGTGTCCGTCAGTCATTGCTTTTTGCCTTGTGCTGCAGAAGCCAGTGTTTGTCAGTCCTTGCTTTTTGCCTTGTCCTGCAGAAGCCAGCGTCCGTCAGTCATTGCTTTTTGCCTTGTGCTGCAGAAGCCAGTGTTTGTCAGTCCTTGCTTTTTGCCTTGTCCTGCAGAAGCCAGTGTCCGTCAGTCATTGCTTTTCGTCTTGTGCTGCAGAAGCCAGTGTCCGTCAGTCATTGCTTTTTGACTTGTGCTGCAGAAGCCAGCCTCCGTCAGTCCTTGCTTTTTGACTTGTGCTGCAGAAGCCAGTGTTTGTCAGTCCTTGCTTTTTGCCTTGTGCTGCAGAAGCCAGCGTCCGTCGGTCCTTGCTTTTTGCCTTGTGCTGCAGAAGCCAGTGTCCGTCAGTCATTGCTTTTTGACTTGTGCTGCAGAAGCCAGTGTCCGTCAGTCATTGCTTTTTGACTTGTGCTGCAGAAGCCAGTGTCCATCAGTCATTGCTTTTTGACTTGTGCTGCAGAAGCCAGCGTCCGTCAGTCATTGCTTTTTGCCTTGTGCTGCAGAAACCATTTTCCGTCAGTCCTTGCTTTTTGCCTTGTGCTGCAGAAGCCAGTGTCCGTCAGACATTGCTTTTTGACTTGTGCTGCAGAAGCCAGTGTCCGTCAGTCATTGCTTTTTGACTTGTGCTGCAGAAGCCAGTGTTTGTCAGTCATTGCTTTTTGCCTTGTGCTGCAGAAGCCAGTGTCCATCAGTCATTGCTTTTTGACTTGTGCTGCAGAAGCCAGTGTCCATCAGTCATTGCTTTTTGCCTTGTGCTGCAGAAACCATTTTCCGTCAGTCCTTGCTTTTTGCCTTGTGCTGCAGAAGCCAGCGTCCGTCAGTCATTGCTTTTTGACTTGTGCTGCAGAAACCAGTGTCCGTCAGTCCTTGCTTTTTGCCTTGTGCTGCAGAAGCCAGTGTCCATCAGTCCTTGCTTGTTGCCTTGTGCTGCAGAAGCCAGTGTATGTCAGTCATTGCATTTTGCCTTGTGCTGCAGAAACCAGTGTCCATCAGTCCTTGCTTTTTGCCTTGTGCTGCAGAAGCCAGTGTCCGTCAGTCATTGCATTTTGCCTTGCCCTGCAGAAGCCAATGTCCGTCAGTCATTGCTTTTTGCCTTGTCCTACAGAAGCCAGCATCCGTCAGTCATTGTTTTTTGCCTTGTCTGCAGAAGCCAGTGTCCGTCAGTCATTGTTTTTTGCCTTGTCCTGCAGAAGCCAGTGTCCGTCAGTCCTTGCTTTTTGCCTTGTCCTGCAGAAGCCAGTGTCCGTCAGTCATTGCTTTTTGCCTTGTGCTGCAGAAGCCAGTGTCCGTCAGTCATTGCATTTTGCCTTGTGCTGCAGAAGCCATTGTCTGTCAGTCCTTGCTTTTTGCCTTGTGCTGCAGAAGCCAGTGTCCGTCAGTCATTGCATTTTGCCTTGTGCTGCAGAAACCAGTGTCCGTCAGTCGTTGCATTTTGCCTTGTGCTGCAGAAGCCAGTGTCCGTCAGTCCTTGCTTTTTGCCTTGTCCTGCAGAAGCCAGTGTCCGTCAGTCATTGCATTTTGCCTTGTCCTGCAGAACCCAGTGTCTGTCAGTCATTGCATTTTGCCTTGTGCTGCAGAAGCCAGTGTCCGTCAGTCCTTGCTTTTTGCCTTGTGCTGCAGAAGCCAGTGTCCGTCAGTCATTGCATTTTGCCTTGTCCTGCAGAAGCCAGTGTCCGTCAGTCATTGCATTTTGCCTTGTGCTGCAGAAGCCAGTGTCCGTCAGTCATTGCTTTTTGCCTTGTGCTGCAGAAGCCAGTGTCCGTCAGTCCTTGCTTTTTGCCTTGTGCTGCAGAAGCCAGCGTCCGTCAGTCATTGCATTTTGCCTTGTGCTGCAGAAGCCAGCATCCGTCAGTCCTTGCTTTTTGCCTTGTGCTGCAGAAGCCAGCGTCCGTCAGTCCTTGCTTTTTGCCTTGTGCTGCAGAAGCCAGCGTCCGTCAGTCCTTGCTTTTTGCCTTGTGCTGCAGAAGCCAGCGTCCGTCAGTCCTTGCTTTTTGCCTTGTGCTGCAGAAGCCAGCGTCCGTCAGTCCTTGCTTTTTGCCTTGTGCTGCAGAAGCCAGCGTCCGTCAGTCCTTGCTTTTTGCCTTGTGCTGCAGAAGCCAGCGTCCGTCAGTCATTGCATTTTGCCTTGTGCTGCAGAAGCCAGTGTCCGTCAGTCCTTGCTTTTTGCCTTGTGCTGCAGAAGCCAGTGTCCGTCAGTCCTTGCTTTTTGCCTTGTGCTGCAGAAGCCAGCGTCCGTCAGTCCTTGCTTTTTGCCTTGTGCTGCAGAAGCCAGCGTCCGTCAGTCATTGCTTTTTGCCTTGTGCTGCAGAAGCCAGTGTCCGTCAGTCCTTGCTTTTTGCCTTGTGCTGCAGAAGCCAGGGTCCGTCAGTCCTTGCTTTTTGCCTTGTGCTGCAGAAGCCAGTGTCCGTCAGTCCTTGCTTTTTGCCTTGTGCTGCAGAAGCCAGTGTCCGTCAGTCATTGCTTTTTGCCTTGTGCTGCAGAAGCCAGTGTCCGTCAGTCCTTGCTTTTTGCCTTGTGCTGCAGAAGCCAGCGTCCGTCAGTCATTGCTTTTTGCCTTGTGCTGCAGAAGCCAGCGTCCGTCAGTCCTTTGCACTCACCTTGCACATGTCTGGATGTCTCTAGGGCAGACCGGTCCCCGTCCTTCTTTGAAGACATGATCCTATAGAATAGAGACGGTCGCTCACTGACTATGGTGCCGTTGCTGTAATCTCTTTCCGTTGGGGGGTGTGTGTGTGTTTGGGCGGATTGTCTCCACAGCTACAGACATTTCACAAGTCACCGACTTTCTCACAAACTTTACAGAACTGCAAAGTGAAATCTGATTCCACAACTAACCATGATACTCCACACGAGCCCCAGGGCGATTAATGCAATCTATTGTTCCCTGTTGTCAGCCATACAGAGCTGTGTGACCTGACCTTTGTGCACAAACTGAAATCAGCGGCAAAAATCCACAACTAAATTTTGATATTCCGGGAAGATCTGCGTATAAATACACCGAGTGCAATCTGATAAAAAAAATCAGGGTACGCACACTGCTGCTATACCATGAGATGTTGTTCCTCCGCTGTATTCGACCTGATAAAAAAAATCACAGCGTGCGCAGTATGGTCAAGTAAAAAGGCCGAGACTCGCCAATACAGGTGTATAGGGTCTCCCATCCTGGTGTATGTTGTCCCCCATCCTGGTGTATGTGGTCCCTCATCCTGGTGTATGTGGTCCCCCATCCTGGTGTATGTTGTCCCCCATCCTGGTGTATATGGTCCCCCATCCTGGTGTATATGGTCCCCCATCCTGGGGTATATAGTCCCCCATCCTGGTGTATGTGGTCCCCCATCCTGTTTTATATGGTCCCCCATCCTGGTGTATGAGGTCCCCCATGCTGGTGTATGAGGTCCCCCATGCTGGTGTATATGGTCCCCATCCTGGTGTGTATAGTGCCCCATCCTGGTGTATATGGTCCTCCATCCTGGTGTACGTGGTCCCCCATCTTGGTGTATATGGTCCCCCATCCTGGTGTATGTTGTCCCCCATCCTGGTGTATGTGGTCCCCCATCCTGGTGTATGTGGTCCCCCATCCCGGTGTATGTGGTCCCCCATCTCGGTGTATGTGGTCCCCCATCTCGGTGTATGTGGTCCCCCATCCTGGTGTATTTGGTCCCCCATCTCGGTGTATGTGGTCCCCCATCCTGGTGTATGTGGTCCCCCATCCTGGTGTATGTGGTCCCCCATCCTGGTGTATGTGGTCCTCCATCCTGGTGTATGTGGTCCTCCATCCTGGTGTGTATTGTGCCCCATCCTGGGGTATGTGGTACCCCATCCTGGAGTATGTGGTCCTCCATCCTGGTGTATGTGGTCCCCCATCCTGGTGTGTATTGTGCCCCATCCTGGTGTATATGGTCTCCCATCCTGGTGTATGTGGTCCCCATCCTGGTGTATGTGGTCCTCATCCTGGTGTATGTGGTTCCCCATCCTGGTGTATGTGGTCCCCCATCCTGGTGTATGTGGTCTCCCATCCTGCTGTACGTGGTCCCCACCCTGGGATATATAGTCCCCCATCCTGATGTATGTGGTCCCCATCCTGGTGTATGTGGTCCCCCATCCTGGTGTATGTTGTCCCCCATCCTGGTGTATATGGTCCCCCATCCTGGTGTATGTGGTCCCCCATCCTGGGGTATATAGTCCCCCATCCTGGTGTATGTTGTCCACATCCTGGTGTATGTGGTCCCCCATCCTGGTGTATGTGGTCCCCCATCCTGGGGTATATAGTCCCCCATCCTGGTGTATGTGGTCCCCCATCCTGGTGTATGTGGTCCCCCATCTTGGTGTATGTGGTCCTCCATCCTGGTGTATGTGGTCATCTTCCCCAGCTCCCAAGTGATGTGGCAGTCTCCTCTGTAGCCAGTGCACAGTGCCCAGCAGCTGACATTGGTGGGTCTGCTATGGCGACGCCTCACATCACTGTTATGCGCCCACAATCACGGTACCGCCAGCGTCAGCTGTCGGCCTCTGTTTGGTTGGCAGTGCGTATTGCAGTGCAGGGACCCAACGAGTCTCTGTGCCACAATGCATTTCAACTGAATGTGTGCCCTTGGACATACATGCAGCTGAAGCAGGCACTGCAGTTGGCGGACCGCCTCCACCCCCAGGCCTGGTCACCGCCTCTGCAGTCGTGATTGTGACGCTCCTGCCTGGGTCCTTGGACCTTCGGTCTCATGTCTGCCTTCAGTTTTGTGCTACTTCTAAGGTTGCCAGATTTCTGTTATTCCTGAGTATGATCTGCCTTCTGCCTGTGGTCAGTAGCTCTGCTACCTGCCTTCTGCCTGTGGTCAGTAGCTCTGCTACCTGCCTTCTGCCTGTGGTCAGTAGCTCTGCTACCTGCCTTCTGCCTGTGGTCAGTAGCTCTGCTACCTGCCTTCTGCCTGTGGTCAGTAGCTCTGCTACCTGCCTTCTGCCTGTGGTCAGTAGCTCTGCTACCTGCCTTCTACATGTGGTCAGTAGCTCTGCTACCTGCCTTCTGCCTGTGGTCAGTAGCTCTGCTACCTGCCTTCTGCCTGTGGTCAGTAGCTCTGCTACCTGCCTTCTGCCTGTGGTCAGTAGCTCTGCTACCTGCCTTCTGCCTGTGGTCAGTAGCTCTGCTACCTGCCTTCTGCTGTACCAAGTCCTCTTGTTACCTGTCTCCGCTCGTCAGTAACTCTGCTACCTGTCTGCCAGCGGCATCCAGCGGTCCTGTTACCTGTTTACAGTCGTCTGTGTTCCTGCTATACTTCTGTGGTCTTCTGCTATTTCGCCATCTGTCTCCGGTGTTTGGTTACGCTGCCATCTGCCCACGCTGTTCGGGTTCTGTTCGTCCGTTATGTTCTATCTTCATGTCCGTTATCTGTCTGTCAATCCCTGGACTTCATTAAACTGTTATTTTTGCATTTTTTGTGTCCATGTTCCACATGCTCCACCTGGTGCTGTATCGGTGCCTGCAGGCTTAGATGATCCACCGTCCCTGCGTGAGCTAGGTATTAGTTGGATCATCCAGGGTAGTGCATTCCAGGAAACTGGTGCAGCACAAGAGAAATCTAGGAGATGGAGATGCGAGATTCGGGTTATGGAGGATGTTAGTTTTACTGTAGATCAATTGCAGATCAGAGGGAGGAGATATAGGAAGGTGGAGAACTGTGGAGAGCTTTGTGGGTGAGAGAGATACGTTTGTGTTATATTCTACAGTGGATGGGTAACCAGTGCAATGACTGGCACAAGGTGGAGGCACCGGTGAAGCTGCTGGACAGAAATACGATCCTGGCGGCCGCATTCAGGACTGGACAGGAAAAAGTTTGGTTAAAGGGAGAGCGATCAGTAGAGAGTTGAAGTAGTCATGTCGAGAATGAATAAGAGTGACAGCAAGGGCTAATTCACAGTACCGCATTTTTGGTCTGAGGGCTATCTGTGAAAAAACAGGAATGTTATTCAATGGGGTAGTGCTGATGGATGATTTTTTTATCACTGTCAGAATTTGTGTGCGAAAAAAAAAAAAAAAATTTCCTCCAGAAATCGAATGAGACTCATCCAATCCGGTCTATGGGTGCGAGGAAAAGGTAGAATCCTGGAGATGTTTTTAAGATGCAGGTGACGGATTTTCTTTCAGAAACTTCCCGTTTGCTGAACTTTGATAAAACTATACTGATTAGGGCTCATTCCAGCGTCCGTTTTTTTCACGTACGAGAAGAATGGAGCGATCATTCTGGTGTTATCGATTTTATCATAGGTGGAGAAATAAAAAATAAAGGTTTCCCACCTTCTCCTTCCTGACAGTCCTGGAGAACCGGAGCGTACTCGGATGTCATCGGGGCCCATAGACTTACATTGCAGAGTGCGACCCTTGGATCAATATTGGTCAGGTCTCCACTCAGTCTGCGAAAAGTCACGGATGTGTCAATGACCCCAAAGATGATCACCGCTACAAGCGGGAACCGCAACAACCCAAAAAATAAGACATGTGAATGAACCCTTACGCCGCTTTCACACTGCGTTACTCTCCACACTTAGTGGTCTTGTCGGGGTTCCATCCGAACCCCCCGCAAAACAGGTTGCGGATATATGCACTGACGGGGCCATTAACTATAATGGTGCAGACAGAGACACCGTGTACACCATATTCGGGGATATACACTTGTCTTGTACATTGTGGAAACGCATGTGCTTTTTTTATATGAGGATATAATTTCTTCATCTCATTCAAGTCTATGGTGAAAATTATTGCAAATAAAATTAATATTTACACCAAGAAAAAAAAATCGAATGGAAAATACATTAAATATAAGAAATGTCACAAGGCAGTATTATTATTATTATATTATTATTTTTACAATATTATAACATATATTAATATAACGATTTTATTAATTTATATAACATAGCATTATTATTGCTATTATATGCTATTATATGACTATGTTTACAATATTATAATAACTAATACAAATATAAATGTATAATAGAATTTTAATATGTATTATTATATTTTTGTAAACAATAATAAAAATCGATAATTTGTATATTTATATATTAATAATATATTATTAATATATTACAGTGCGCATTATATTATTAGATTAGAGTTTATATTGTTAATATCATCGATAATATATATTATATTATTATTTTATTCTTATATTTATATATTTCTTAATTTTTTTTATTATTATTATTGATAATATATATATTAATATTATTATATTAACATATTATTAATACTTTATTATTATTACTATCATTATATTTTAATATAAAATAATTATATATTATTTATGATATGTTTTATATTATTTATTACTAATAAATATATATATATATATATATATATATATATATATTAACTTATTAATATTAACATTATTTTATTATTATATTTATACATTATATTTTATCTTATTATTATGAATACAGTATAAAATGTTATTATCATATTAACATATTCTTATTATATTATTTTATTATTTATATTTTTCAACATCTCATAAATAATATAAACACTATAAATTATTTACTCTATTTTTTATTATATAATATTAACAGAATATTAATGCTATAAATCTCTCCTTATCATCACACATTGGATCTCATTGTTGTTTTCTTCATACAGGTAAACACTGACAGCAGCGTCTATAGTCAGTGAGTGGCGGTGTACGGTGCACATATATGTAATCTGTGTGTATTCTGTGCGGACAGGACTCACCGGGACCGGAGCCGCTGGTGTCACCGCCACAATAGACCGCGGACAATGGGGACAGGGCGAACAGGTGAGAGAGGAGGGGGCGGGGCTGGCAGATGCTGAGGGCGGAGCTTGTTCTCAGGCGGCAGCATAGGTGGGAATCTGTGGCACGGTGCAGTCACAGCATGATATCACTGATCTGAGGTAAAAACTACTCCCAGCATGCTGAGTATATGTGGAGAACACTACTACTCCCAGCATGCTGTGTATATGTGGAGAACACTACTACTCCCAGCATGCTGTGTATATGTGGAGAACACTACTACTCCCAGCATGCTGTGTATCTGTGGAGAACACTACTACTCCCAGCATGCTGAGTATATGTGGAGAACACTACTACTCCCAGCATGCTGAGTATATGTGGAGAACACTACTACTCCCAGCATGCTGTGTATATGTGGAGAACACTAATACTCCCAGCATGCTGTGTATATGTGGAGAACACTACTACTCCCAGCATGCTGAGTATATGTGGAGAACACTACTACTCCCAGCATGCTGAGTATATGTGGAGAACACTACTACTCCCAGCATGCTGTGTATATGTGGAGAACACTACTACTCCCAGCATGCTGTGTATATGTGGAGAACTCTACTACTCCCAGCATGCTGTGTATATGTGGGGAACACTACTACTCCCAGCATGCTGAGTATATGTGGAGAACACTACTACTCCCAGCATGCTGAGTATATGTGGAGAACACTACTACTCCCAGCATGCTGTGTATATGTGGAGAACACTACTACTCCCAGCATGCTGTGTATATGTGGAGAACACTACTACTCCCAGCATGCTGTGTATATGTGGTGAACACTACTACTCCCAGCATGCTGAGTATATGTGGAGAACACTACTACTCCCAGCATGCTGAGTATATGTGGAGAACACTACTACTCCCAGCATGCTGAGTATATGTGGAGAACACTACTACTCCCAGCATGCTGAGTATATGTGGAGAACACTACTACTCCCAGCATGCTGTATATCTGTGGAGAACACTACTACTCCCAGCATGCTGTGTATATGTGGAGAACTCTACTACTCCCAGCATGCTGTGTATATGTGGAGAACACTACTACTCCCAGCATGCTGTGTATATGTGGAGAACACTACTACTCCCAGCATGCTGAGTATATGTGGAGAACACTACTACTCCCAGCATGCTGTGTATATGTGGAGAACACTACTACTCCCAGCATGCTGTGTATATGTGGAGAACACTACTACTCCCAGCATGCTGAGTATATGTGGAGAACACTACTACTCCCAGCATGCTGTATATCTGTGGAGAACACTACTACTCCCAGCATGCTGTGTATATGTGGAGAACACTACTACTCCCAGCATGCTGTGTATATGTGGAGAACACTACTACTCCCAGCATGCTGTGTATATGTGGAGAATACTACTACTCCCAGCATGCTGTGTATCTGTGGAGAACACTAATACTCCCAGCATGCTGTGTATATGTGGAGAACACTACTACTCCCAGCATGCTGTGTATATGTGGAGAACACTACTACTCCCAGCATGCTGTGTATATGTGGAGAACACTACTACTCCCAGCATGCTGTGTATCTGTGGAGAACACTACTACTCCCAGCATGCTGTGTATATGTGGAGAACACTACTACTCCCAGCATGCTGAGTATATGTGGAGAACACTACTACTCCCAGCATGCTGAGTATATGTGGAGAACACTACTACTCCCAGCATGCTGTGTATATGTGGAGAACACTACTACTCCCAGCATGCTGTGTATATATGGAGAACTCTACTACTCCCAGCATGCTGTGTATATGTGGGGAACACTACTACTCCCAGCATGCTGAGTATATGTGGAGAACACTACTACTCCCAGCATGCTGAGTATATGTGGAGAACACTACTACTCCCAGCATGCTGTGTATATGTGGAGAACACTACTACTCCCAGCATGCTGTGTATATGTGGAGAACACTACTACTCCCAGCATGCTGTGTATATGTGGTGAACACTACTACTCCCAGCATGCTGAGTATATGTGGAGAACACTACTACTCCCAGCATGCTGAGTATATGTGGAGAACACTACTACTCCCAGCATGCTGAGTATATGTGGAGAACACTACTACTCCCAGCATGCTGAGTATATGTGGAGAACACTACTACTCCCAGCATGCTGTATATCTGTGGAGAACACTACTACTCCCAGCATGCTGTGTATATGTGGAGAACTCTACTACTCCCAGCATGCTGAGTATATGTGGAGAACACTACTACTCCCAGCATGCTGAGTATATGTGGAGAACACTACTACTCCCAGCATGCTGTGTATATGTGGAGAACACTACTACTCCCAGCATGCTGTGTATATGTGGAGAACACTACTACTCCCAGCATGCTGAGTATATGTGGAGAACACTACTACTCCCAGCATGCTGTATATCTGTGGAGAACACTACTACTCCCAGCATGCTGTGTATATGTGGAGAACACTACTACTCCCAGCATGCTGTGTATATGTGGAGAACACTACTACTCCCAGCATGCTGTGTATATGTGGAGAACACTACTACTCCCAGCATGCTGTGTATATGTGGAGAACACTACTACTCCCAGCATGCTGTGTATATGTGGAGAACACTACTACTCCCAGCATGCTGTGTATCTGTGGAGAACACTACTACTCCCAGCATGCTGTGTATATGTGGAGAACACTACTACTCCCAGCATGCTGTGTATATGTGGAGAACACTACTACTCCCAGCATGCTGTGTATATGTGGAGAACACTACTACTCCCAGCATGCTGTGTATATGTGGAGAACACTACTACTCCCAGCATGCTGTGTATATGTGGAGAACACTACTACTCCCAGCATGCTGTGTATCTGTGGAGAACACTACTACTCCCAGCATGCTGTGTATATGTGGAGAACACTACTACTCCCAGCATGCTGTGTATATGTGGAGAACTCTACTACTCCCAGCATGCTGTGTATATGTGGAGAACTCTACTACTCCCAGCATGCTGTGTATATGTGGAGAATACTACTACTCCCAGCATGCTGAGTATATGTGGTGAACACTACTACTCCCAGCATGCTGTGTATATGTGGAGAACACTACTACCCCCAGCATGCTGAGTATATGTGGGGAACACTACTACTCCCAGCATGCTGTGTATATGTGGAGAACACTACTACTCCCAGCATGCTGTGTATATGTGGAGAACACTACTACTCCCAGCATGCTGTGTATATGTGGAGAACACTACTACTCCCAGCATGCTGTGTATATGTGGAGAACACTACTACTCCCAGCATGCTGTGTATATGTGGAGAACACTACTACTCCCAGCATGCTGTGTATATGTGGAGAACACTACTACTCCCAGCATGCTGTGTATATGTGGTGAACACTACTACTCCCAGCATGCTGAGTATATGTGGAGAACACTACTACTCCCAGCATGCTGTGTATATGTGGAGAACTCTACTACTCCCAGCATGCTGAGTATATGTGGAGAACACTACTACTCCCAGCATGCTGAGTATATGTGGAGAACACTACTACTCCCAGCATGCTGTGTATATGTGGAGAACACTACTACTCCCAGCATGCTGTGTATATGTGGAGAACTCTACTACTCCCAGCATGCTGTGTATATGTGGAGAACACTACTACTCCCAGCATGCTGTGTATATGTGGAGAACACTACTACTCCCAGCATGCTGAGTATATGTGGAGAACACTACTACTCCCAGCATGCTGTGTATATGTGGAGAACACTACTACTCCCAGCATGCTGTGTATATGTGGAGAACACTACTACTCCCAGCATGCTGTGTATATGTGGAGAACACTACTACTCCCAGCATGCTGTGTATATGTGGAGAACACTACTACTCCCAGCATGCTGTGTATATGTGGAGAACACTACTACTCCCAGCATGCTGAGTATATGTGGAGAACACTACTACTCCCAGCATGCTGTGTATATGTGGAGAACACTAATACTCCCAGCATGCTGTGTATATGTGGAGAACTCTACTACTCCCAGCATGCTGAGTATATGTGGAGAACACTACTACTCCCAGCATGCTGTGTATATGTGGAGAACACTACTACTCCCAGCATGCTGTGTATATGTGGAGAACTCTACTACTCCCAGCATGCTGTGTATATGTGGGGAACACTACTACTCCCAGCATGCTGAGTATATGTGGAGAACACTACTACTCCCAGCATGCTGAGTATATGTGGAGAACACTACTACTCCCAGCATGCTGTGTATATGTGGAGAACACTACTACTCCCAGCATGCTGTGTATATGTGGAGAACACTACTACTCCCAGCATGCTGTGTATATGTGGTGAACACTACTACTCCCAGCATGCTGTGTATATGTGGAGAACACTACTACTCCCAGCATGCTGAGTATATGTGGAGAACACTACTACTCCCAGCATGCTGTATATCTGTGGAGAACACTACTACTCCCAGCATGCTGTGTATATGTGGAGAACTCTACTACTCCCAGCATGCTGAGTATATGTGGAGAACACTACTACTCCCAGCATGCTGTGTATATGTGGAGAACACTACTACTCCCAGCATGCTGAGTATATGTGGAGAACACTACTACTCCCAGCATGCTGAGTATATGTGGAGAACACTACTACTCCCAGCATGCTGTGTATATGTGGAGAACACTACTACTCCCAGCATGCTGAGTATATGTGGAGAACACTACTACTCCCAGCATGCTGTATATCTGTGGAGAACACTACTACTCCCAGCATGCTGTGTATATGTGGAGAACACTACTACTCCCAGCATGCTGTGTATATGTGGAGAACACTACTACTCCCAGCATGCTGTGTATATGTGGAGAATACTACTACTCCCAGCATGCTGTGTATCTGTGGAGAACACTAATACTCCCAGCATACTGTGTATATGTGGAGAACACTACTACTCCCAGCATGCTGTGTATATGTGGAGAACACTACTACTCCCAGCATGCTGTGTATATGTGGAGAACACTACTACTCCCAGCATGCTGTGTATATGTGGAGAACTCTACTACTCCCAGCATGCTGTGTATATGTGGAGAACTCTACTACTCCCAGCATGCTGAGTATATGTGGAGAACACTACTACTCCCAGCATGCTGAGTATATGTGGAGAACACTACTACTCCCAGCATGCTGTGTATATGTGGAGAACTCTACTACTCCCAGCATGCTGTGTATATGTGGAGAACTCTACTACTCCCAGCATGCTGTGTATATGTGGAGAACACTACTACTCCCAGCATGCTGTGTATATGTGGAGAACACTACTACTCCCAGCATGCTGTGTATATGTGGAGAACACTACTACTCCCAGCATGCTGTGTATATGTGGAGAACTCTACTACTCCCAGCATGCTGTGTATATGTGGAGAACACTACTACTCCCAGCATGCTGAGTATATGTGGAGAACACTACTACTCCCAGCATGCTGTGTATATGTGCAGAACACTACTACTCCCAGCATGCTGTGTATATGTGGGGAACACTACTACTCCCAGCATGCTGAATATCTGTGGAGAACACTACTACTCCCAGCATGCTGTGTATCTGTGGGGAACACTACTACTCCCAGCATGCTGAGTATATGTGGGGAACACTACTACTCCCAGCATGCTGTGTATCTGTGGAGAACACTACTACTCCCAGCATGCTGTGTATATGTGGAGAACACTACTACTCCCAGCATGCTGAGTATATGTGGAGAACACTACTACTCCCAGCATGCTGTGTATATGTGGGGAACACTACTACTCCCAGCATGCTGAGTATATGTGGAGAACACTACTACTCCCAGCATGCTGAGTATATGTGGAGAACACTACTACTCCCAGCATGCTGTGTATATGTGGGGAACACTACTACTCCCAGCATGCTGAGTATATGTGGAGAACACTACTACTCCCAGCATGCTGAGTATATGTGGGGAACACTACTACTCCCAGCATGCTGTGTATATGTGGAGAACACTACTACTCCCAGCATGCTGTGTATATATGGAGAACACTACTACTCCCAGCATGCTGTGTATATGTGGAGAACACTACTACTCCCAGCATGCTGTGTATATGTGGAGAACACTACTACTCCCAGCATGCTGAGTATATGTGGAGAACACTACTACTCCCAGCATGCTGAGTATATGTGGAGAACACTACTACTCCCAGCATGCTGAGTATATGTGGAGAACACTACTACTCCCAGCATGCTGAGTATATGTGGAGAACACTACTACTCCCAGCATGCTGTGTATATGTGGAGAACACTACTACTCCCAGCATGCTGTGTATATGTGGAGAACACTACTACTCCCAGCATGCTGTGTATATGTGGAGAACACTACTACTCCCAGCATGCTGAGTATATGTGGAGAACACTACTACTCCCAGCATGCTGTGTATATGTGGAGAACACTACTACTCCCAGCATGCTGAGTATATGTGGAGAACACTACTACTCCCAGCATGCTGAGTATATGTGGAGAACACTACTACTCCCAGCATGCTGAGTATATGTGGAGAACACTACTACTCCCAGCATGCTGTGTATATGTGGAGAACACTACTACTCCCAGCATGCTGAGTATATGTGGAGAACACTACTACTCCCAGCATGCTGAGTATATGTGGGGAACACTACTACTCCCAGCATGCTGTGTATATGTGGAGAACACTACTACTCCCAGCATGCTGTGTATATGTGGAGAACACTACTACTCCCAGCATGCTGTGTATATGTGGAGAACACTACTACTCCCAGCATGCTGTGTATATGTGGAGAACACTACTACTCCCAGCATGCTGTGTATATGTGGAGAACACTACTACTCCCAGCATGCTGTGTATATGTGGGGAACACTACTACTCCCAGCATGCTGTGTATATGTGGAGAACACTACTACTCCCAGCATGCTGTGTATATGTGGGGAACACTACTACTCCCAGCATGCTGTGTATATGTGGTGAACACTACTACTCCCAGCATGCTGTGTATATGTGGAGAACACTACTACTCCCAGCATGCTGAGTATATGTGGGGAACACTACTACTCCCAGCATGCTGTGTATATGTGGAGAACACTACTACTCCCAGCATGCTGTGTATATGTGGAGAACACTACTACTCCCAGCATGCTGTGTATATGTGGGGAACACTACTACTCCCAGCATGCTGTGTATATGTGGAGAACACTACTACTCCCAGCATGCTGTGTATATGTGGGGAACACTACTACTCCCAGCATGCTGTGTATATGTGGTGAACACTACTACTCCCAGCATGCTGTGTATATGTGGAGAACACTACTACTCCCAGCATGCTGTGTATATGTGGAGAACACTACTACTCCCAGCATGCTGTGTATATGTGGAGAACACTACTACTCCCAGCATGCTGTGTATATGTGGAGAACACTACTACTGCCAGCATGCTGTGTATCTGTGGAGAACACTACTACTCCCAGCATGCTGAGTATATGTGGAGAACACTACTACTCCCAGCATGCTGAGTATATGTGGGGAACACTACTACTCCCAGCATGCTGAGTATATGTGGAGAACACTACTACTCCCAGCATGCTGAGTATATGTGGAGAACACTACTACTCCCAGCATGCTGTGTATATGTGGAGAACACTACTACTCCCAGCATGCTGTGTATATGTGGGGAACACTACTACTCCCAGCATGCTGTGTATATGTGGTGAACACTACTACTCCCAGCATGCTGTGTATATGTGGAGAACACTACTACTCCCAGCATGCTGTGTATATGTGGTGAACACTACTACTCCCAGCATGCTGTGTATATGTGGGGAACACTACTACTCCCAGCATGCTGTGTATATGTGGTGAACACTACTACTCCCAGCATGCTGTGTATATGTGGAGAACACTACTACTCCCAGCATGCTGAATATATGTGGAGAACACTACTACTCCCAGCATGCTGAGTATATGTGGAGAACACTACTACTCCCAGCATGCTGTGTATATGTGGAGAACACTACTACTCCCAGCATGCTGTGTATATGTGGTGAACACTACTACTCCCAGCATGCTGAGTATATGTGGAGAACACTACTACTCCCAGCATGCTGAGTATATGTGGAGAACACTACTACTCCCAGCATGCTGTGTATATGTGGTGAACACTACTACTCCCAGCATGCTGAGTATCTGTGGATAACACTACTACTCCCAGCATGCTGAGTATCTGTGGAGAACACTACTACTCCCAGCATGCTGAGTATATGTGGTGAACACTACTACTCCCAGCATGCTGTGTATATGTGGAGAACACTACTACTCCCAGCATGCTGAGTATATGTGGAGAACACTACTACTCCCAGCATGCTGAGTATATGTGGAGAACACTACTACTCCCAGCATGCTGTGTATATGTGGAGAACACTACTACTCCCAGCATGCTGAGTATATGTGGTGAACACTACTACTCCCAGCATGCTGAGTATATGTGGAGAACACTACTACTCCCAGCATGCTGTGTATATGTGGTGAACACTACTACTCCCAGCATGCTGAGTATATGTGGTGAACACTACTACTCCCAGCATGCTGAGTATATGTGGTGAACACTACTACTCCCAGCATGCTGTGTATATGTGGAGAACACTACTACTCCCAGCATGCTGTGTATATGTGGAGAACACTACTACTCCCAGCATGCTGAGTATATGTGGAGAACACTACTACTCCCAGCATGCTGTGTATATGTGGAGAACACTACTACTCCCAGCATGCTGAGTATATGTGGAGAACACTACTACTCCCAGCATGCTGAGTATATGTGGTGGACACTACTACTCCCAGCATGCTGTGTATATGTGGAGAACACTACTACTCCCAGCATGCTGTGTATATGTGCAGAACACTACTACTCCCAGCATGCTGAGTATATGTGGAGAACACTACTACTCCCAGCATGCTGAGTATATGTGGAGAACACTACTACTCCCAGCATGCTGAGTATATGTGGAGAACACTACTACTCCCAGCATGCTGAGTATATGTGGAGAACACTACTACTCCCAGCATGCTGTGTATATGTGGAGAACACTACTACTCCCAGCATGCTGTGTATATGTGGAGAACACTACTACTCCCAGCATGCTGTGTATATGTGGAGAACACTAATACTACCAGCATGCTGTGTATATGTGGAGAACACTACTACTCCCAGCATGCTGTGTATCTGTGGAGAACACTACTACTCCCAGCATGCTGAGTATATGTGGAGAACACTACTACTCCCAGCATGCTGAGTATATGTGGAGAACACTAATACTCCCAGCATGCTGTGTATATGTGGAGAACACTACTACTCCCAGCATGCTGTGTATATGTGGAGAACACTACTACTCCCAGCATGCTGTGTATATGTGGAGAACACTACTACTCCCAGCATGCTGTGTATATGTGGAGAACACTACTACTCCCAGCATGCTGAGTATATGTGGAGAACACTACTACTCCCAGCATGCTGAGTATATGTGGAGAACACTACTACTCCCAGCATGCTGAGTATATGTGGAGAACACTACTACTCCCAGCATGCTGTGTATATGTGGAGAACACTACTACTCCCAGCATGCTGAGTATATGTGGAGAACACTACTACTCCCAGCATGCTGAGTATATGTGGTGAACACTACTACTCCCAGCATGCTGTGTACATGTGGAGAACACTACTACTCCCAGCATGCTGTGTATATGTGGAGAACACTACTACTCCCAGCATGCTGTGTATATGTGGAGAACACTACTACTCCCAGCATGCTGTGTATATGTGGAGAACACTACTACTCTCAGCATGCTGAGTATATGTGGAGAACACTACTACTCCCAGCATGCTGAATATCTGTGGAGAACACTACTACTCCCAGCATGCTGAGTATCTGTGGAGAACACTACTACTCCCAGCATGCTGAGTATATGTGGAGAACACTACTACTCCCAGCATGCTGAGTATATGTGGTGAACACTACTACTCCCAGCATGCTGTGTATATGTGGAGAACACTACTACTCCCAGCATGCTGTGTATATGTGGAGAACACTACTACTCCCAGCATGCTGAGTATATGTGGAGAACACTACTACTCCCAGCATGCTGAGTATCTGTGGAGAACACTACTACTCCCAGCATGCTGTGTATATGTGGGGAACACTATTACTCCCAGCATGCTGAGTATATGTGGAGAACACTACTACTCCCAGCATGCTGTGTATCTGTGGAGAACACTACTACTCCCAGCATGCTGAGTATATGTGGAGAACACTACTACTCCCAGCATGCTGTGTATATGTGGAGAACACTACTACTCCCAGCATGCTGTGTATATGTGGAGAACACTACTACTCCCAGCATGCTGTGTATATGTGGAGAACACTACTACTCCCAGCATGCTGTGTATATGTGGAGAACACTACTACTCCCAGCATGCTGTGTATATGTGGAGAACACTACTACTCCCAGCATGCTGAGTATATGTGGAGAACACTACTACTCCCAGCATGCTGTGTATATGTGGAGAACACTACTACTCCCAGCATGCTGTGTATATGTGGAGAACACTACTACTCCCAGCATGCTGTGTATCTGTGGAGAACACTACTACTCCCAGCATGCTGAGTATATGTGGAGAACACTACTACTCCCAGCATGCTGTGTATATGTGGAGAACACTACTGCTCCCAGCATGCTGTGTATATGTGGAGAACACTACTACTCCCAGCATGCTGAGTATATGTGGAGAACACTACTACTCCCAGCATGCTGAGTATATGTGGAGAACACTACTACTCCCAGCATGCTGAGTATATGTGGGGAACACTACTACTCCCAGCATGCTGTGTATATGTGGTGAACACTACTACTCCCAGCATGCTGTGTATATGTGGAGAACACTACTACTCCCAGCATGCTGTGTATATGTGGTGAACACTACTACTCCCAGCATGCTGAGCATATGTGGAGAACACTACTACTCCCAGCATGCTGTGTATATGTGGAGAACACTACTACTCCCAGCATGCTGTGTATATGTGGAGAACACTACTACTCCCAGCATGCTGTGTATATGTGGAGAACACTACTACTCCCAGCATGCTGTGTATATGTGGGGAACACTACTACTCCCAGCATGCTGTGTATATGTGGAGAACACTACTACTCCCAGCATGCTGTGTATATGTGGAGAACACTACTACTCCCAGCATGCTGTGTATATGTGGAGAACACTACTACTCCCAGCATGCTGTGTATATGTGGAGAACTCTACTACTCCCAGCATGCTGTGTATATGTGGGGAACACTACTACTCCCAGCATGCTGTGTATATGTGGAGAACACTACTACTCCCAGCATGCTGTGTATATGTGGGGAACACTACTACTCCCAGCATGCTGTGTATATGTGGTGAACACTACTATTCCCAGCATGCTGTGTATATGTGGAGAACACTACTACTCCCAGCATGCTGTGTATATGTGGAGAACACTACTACTCCCAGCATGCTGTGTATATGTGGAGAACACTACTACTCCCAGCATGCTGTGTATATGTGGGGAACACTACTACTCCCAGCATGCTGAGTATATGTGGAGAACACTACTACTCCCAGCATGCTGTGTATATGTGGAGAACACTACTACTCCCAGCATGCTGAGTATATGTGGAGAACACTACTACTCCCAGCATGCTGAGTATATGTGGAGAACACTACTACTCCCAGCATGCTGTGTATATGTGGGGAACACTACTACTCCCAGCATGCTGTGTATATGTGGTGAACACTACTACTCCCAGCATGCTGTGTATATGTGGAGAACACTACTACTCCCAGCATGCTGTGTATATGTGGTGAACACTACTACTCCCAGCATGCTGTGTATATGTGGGGAACACTACTACTCCCAGCATGCTGTGTATATGTGGTGAACACTACTACTCCCAGCATGCTGTGTATATGTGGAGAACACTACTACTCCCAGCATGCTGAGTATATGTGGAGAACACTACTACTCCCAGCATGCTGAGTATATGTGGAGAACACTACTACTCCCAGCATGCTGTGTATATGTGGAGAACACTACTACTCCCAGCATGCTGTGTATATGTGGTGAACACTACTACTCCCAGCATGCTGAGTATCTGTGGATAACACTACTACTCCCAGCATGCTGAGTATCTGTGGAGAACACTACTACTCCCAGCATGCTGAGTATATGTGGTGAACACTACTACTCCCAGCATGCTGTGTATATGTGGAGAACACTACTACTCCCAGCATGCTGAGTATATGTGGAGAACACTACTACTCCCAGCATGCTGAGTATATGTGGAGAACACTACTACTCCCAGCATGCTGTGTATATGTGGAGAACACTACTACTCCCAGCATGCTGAGTATATGTGGTGAACACTACTACTCCCAGCATGCTGAGTATATGTGGAGAACACTACTACTCCCAGCATGCTGTGTATATGTGGTGAACACTACTACTCCCAGCATGCTGAGTATATGTGGTGAACACTACTACTCCCAGCATGCTGAGTATATGTGGTGAACACTACTACTCCCAGCATGCTGTGTATATGTGGAGAACACTACTACTCCCAGCATGCTGTGTATATGTGGAGAACACTACTACTCCCAGCATGCTGAGTATATGTGGAGAACACTACTACTCCCAGCATGCTGTGTATATGTGGAGAACACTACTACTCCCAGCATGCTGAGTATATGTGGAGAACACTACTACTCCCAGCATGCTGAGTATATGTGGTGGACACTACTACTCCCAGCATGCTGTGTATATGTGGAGAACACTACTACTCCCAGCATGCTGTGTATATGTGCAGAACACTACTACTCCCAGCATGCTGAGTATATGTGGAGAACACTACTACTCCCAGCATGCTGAGTATATGTGGAGAACACTACTACTCCCAGCATGCTGAGTATATGTGGAGAACACTACTACTCCCAGCATGCTGAGTATATGTGGAGAACACTACTACTCCCAGCATGCTGTGTATATGTGGAGAACACTACTACTCCCAGCATGCTGTGTATATGTGGAGAACACTACTACTCCCAGCATGCTGTGTATATGTGGAGAACACTAATACTACCAGCATGCTGTGTATATGTGGAGAACACTACTACTCCCAGCATGCTGTGTATCAGTGGAGAACACTACTACTCCCAGCATGCTGAGTATATGTGGAGAACACTACTACTCCCAGCATGCTGAGTATATGTGGAGAACACTAATACTCCCAGCATGCTGTGTATATGTGGAGAACACTACTACTCCCAGCATGCTGTGTATATGTGGAGAACACTACTACTCCCAGCATGCTGTGTATATGTGGAGAACACTACTACTCCCAGCATGCTGTGTATATGTGGAGAACACTACTACTCCCAGCATGCTGAGTATATGTGGAGAACACTACTACTCCCAGCATGCTGAGTATATGTGGAGAACACTACTACTCCCAGCATGCTGAGTATATGTGGAGAACACTACTACTCCCAGCATGCTGTGTATATGTGGAGAACACTACTACTCCCAGCATGCTGAGTATATGTGGAGAACACTACTACTCCCAGCATGCTGAGTATATGTGGTGAACACTACTACTCCCAGCATGCTGTGTACATGTGGAGAACACTACTACTCCCAGCATGCTGAGTATATGTGGAGAACACTACTACTCCCAGCATGCTGTGTATATGTGGAGAACACTACTACTCCCAGCATGCTGTGTATATGTGGAGAACACTACTACTCCCAGCATGCTGTGTATATGTGGAGAACACTACTACTCTCAGCATGCTGAGTATATGTGGAGAACACTACTACTCCCAGCATGCTGAATATCTGTGGAGAACACTACTACTCCCAGCATGCTGAGTATCTGTGGAGAACACTACTACTCCCAGCATGCTGAGTATATGTGGAGAACACTACTACTCCCAGCATGCTGAGTATATGTGGAGAACACTACTACTCCCAGCATGCTGTGTATATGTGCAGAACACTACTACTCCCAGCATGCTGTGTATATGTGGAGAACACTACTACTCCCAGCATGCTGTGTATATGTGGAGAACACTACTACTCCCAGCATGCTGTGTATATGTGGTGAACACTACTACTCCCAGCATGCTGTGTATATGTGGAGAACACTACTACTCCCAGCATGCTGTGTATATGTGGAGAACACTACTACTCCCAGCATGCTGAGTATATGTGGAGAACACTACTACTCCCAGCATGCTGAGTATCTGTGGAGAACACTACTACTCCCAGCATGCTGTGTATATGTGGGGAACACTATTACTCCCAGCATGCTGAGTATATGTGGAGAACACTACTACTCCCAGCATGCTGTGTATCTGTGGAGAACACTACTACTCCCAGCATGCTGAGTATATGTGGAGAACACTACTACTCCCAGCATGCTGTGTATATGTGGAGAACACTACTACTCCCAGCATGCTGAGTATATGTGGAGAACACTACTACTCCCAGCATGCTGTGTATATGTGGAGAACACTACTACTCCCAGCATGCTGTGTATATGTGGAGAACACTACTACTCCCAGCATGCTGTGTATATGTGGAGAACACTACTACTCCCAGCATGCTGTGTATATGTGGAGAACACTACTACTCCCAGCATGCTGTGTATATGTGGAGAACACTACTGCTCCCAGCATGCTGTGTATATGTGGAGAACACTACTACTCCCAGCATGTTGAGTATATGTGGGGAACACTACTACTCCCAGCATGCTGAGTATATGTGGAGAACACTACTGCTCCCAGCATGCTGAGTATATGTGGAGAACACTACTACTCCCAGCATGTTGAGTATATGTGGGGAACACTACTACTCCCAGCATGCTGAGTATATGTGGAGAACACTACTACTCCCAGCATGCTGAGTATATGTGGTGAACACTACTACTCCCAGCATGCTGAGTATATGTGGTGAACACTACTACTCCCAGCATGCTGTGTATATGAGGTGAACACTACTACTCCCAGCATGCTGTGTATATGTGGAGAACACTACTACTCCCAGCATGCTGTGTATATGTGGAGAACACTACTACTCCCAGCATGCTGTGTATATGTGGAGAACACTACTACTCCCAGCATGCTGAGTATATGTGGGGAACACTACTACTCCCAGCATGCTGAGTATATGTGGAGAACACTACTACTCCCAGCATGCTGAGTATATGTGGTGAACACTACTACTCCCAGCATGCTGAGTATATGTGGTGAACACTACTACTCCCAGCATGCTGTGTATATGAGGTGAACACTACTACTCCCAGCATGCTGTGTATATGTGGAGAACACTACTACTCCCAGCATGCTGAGTATATGTGGTGAACACTACTACTCCCAGCATGCTGAGTATATGTGGTGAACACTACTACTCCCAGCATGCTGTGTATATGAGGTGAACACTACTACTCCCAGCATGCTGTGTATATGTGGAGAACACTACTACTCCCAGCATGCTGAGTATATGTGGTGAACACTACTACTCCCAGCATGCTGTGTATATGTGGAGAACACTACTACTCCCAGCATGCTGTGTATATGTGGAGAACACTACTGCTCCCAGCATGCTGAGTATATGTGGAGAACACTACTACTCCCAGCATGCTGAGTATATGTGGAGAACACTACTACTCCCAGCATGCTGAGTATATGTGGGGAACACTACTACTCCCAGCATGCTGAGTATATGTGGAGAACACTACTACTCCCAGCATGCTGAGTATATGTGGTGAACACTACTACTCCCAGCATGCTGAGTATATGTGGTGAACACTACTACTCCCAGCATGCTGTGTATATGAGGTGAACACTACTACTCCCAGCATGCTGTGTATATGTGGAGAACACTACTACTCCCAGCATGCTGAATATCTGTGGAGAACACTACTACTCCCAGCATGCTGAGTATCTGTGGAGAACACTACTACTCCCAGCAT